>NC_091928.1:41663326-41935536 GCF_041260155.1 Ptychodera flava
TACAAAGTTTGACTTAATGTATTTTACTTTTAAATATAACAGACACACAGATTAACAAAATGATTACATTAAAGGTAGAATGTGCCTCGGGTACAGCTGTTCATAATCTCAAATTTTTACAATTTTTTTCTGATATACCACTTGTGGGGGGAGGCCTCATTTTAAAGCTCTTGGAGCAAAAATAATCTTTATGGTCTTAACTATTGAAAATTGAAGAATTATATTTTTCCCCACAGAGCTAAAACAGGGATGGTGGCCATTTTGAATTTAAAATATCAATACAACTTACGCTATTGATTTCTCTAGTGTCAATCTTTGAGTGTGATGACCCATGATTTTTTTTCTCGATTTCGAACGAGTATGGTTGAAAGTTGCATTGAGGAGATTTGAAGTCTTTCATTTTCAAGGCTCATACTACCTTAAAGCAATCTGGTTTTTAGTGAGCTTGTCTCATTACAGTAACAAAACAGCATGACTCATTATCTCAGATTTTACAATTATCATCTTCTTTATGCTTGCAAAAAGTTACAAATCACAGAGTTAATTCTACACTCTAATTAAGAAACTTGAAATACTTGATGTGTGACATAAAACAATAAAAAGGACTTACGTCTAAAATACGCACTGAATTTTCCTTATCTAGCACTTTTACATCCATTAGTTTACTGGGCATAATATCTCCTGCAACGATTCATGATTCACACACTGGAACTTGCTATCTGTCAAGCTTAAATTTTGATAGTTTTTCTTTCACAAAGCCCAATTTTTTCCCCCACTCTTATAAGAAGTTTTTGTGCCAACTATGAAAATGACAAGATGAGTAAGCATTGAATTCATATGAATATACCGTATGCTTTACTGTACATAAAAGAAATTTTGTACCAACTATGAAAATGACAAGACAAATACGCATGGAATTATTATAAGCTCTACTGTACATTGAAATAATGGAAGTCAGACATGGCTATTAATTCTACATACCAGAATACAAATAAATATATGTGAGTTTCATTTCACAAACTGACAGTAGTCTGCAGACTTCCTCAACAACTCTTTAGAGAGTATTTCATTTGTTTATCATTTCTTGATTCACTTAGAGATGGTTAAAAGTCTAAACAGGATTTCACATATGATTTGCAGTAACTAGATATTTCCAGAGCCTGACAAATGTACAAAGACAAGTGACATGATAACACTAATACCCAGTTACCTTGGGCAGACTAAAATATTACAGTATACAAACATTCATTAAAAATCGCTATACAGCTACAATTTTTTCTTTTCTCCTTAATAAAAATAAGTAAAATCAAGAAACTGAATCACCTGCTTAAGAATTAAATGATGAGCAGAAACTCAGTTACTACAGACTATTGAACGTGGAACCCATCTTATGAATTCAGTATTCAACATGTAAACCCTTTCATCACCAGACTTTAGTATATTCCCTTTGCGTTCAATAAACAGGGGTCTTGGGGTAACAGGGTTATCAGGTTAGGAGGTAGCTCTCTGTTCATGAAGGCAACTAATATAACTAGATTGCTATGGAGTGAAAATCTCTGACTAGACTACACTCAACTCCTTTCAAGCACGCTCTTACTTTTTCATCCCTACAGCATTACCTGACAAAAACTGAGACATTTCAATCCTCTCTTTGAACTATGTACGTTGATTGTCCTGTGATTCATACACACTTAAATGTATTACCTTTCAAGCTGTCTCTCACCTATGCCAAGCAAAACTTGCTTAGTTTCATTGTGATAATCTATGCTACTGGTACTGTATCTTGTGTAAATTGTACCTAGGACATAATTAGCAGGCTCTCAGCAGCATAAAATAGATGAAATAAGAAGTGGCAATCTTTCTTTCTCTACTACATTTGACTTGATCTCAGAGGGATATAGCGTTTACAGAACAAAAAAGTTCATCAGATACACTATTGAGAACTGTATACCCATTGTCAATTTTTGTACAACTCTGCATAGAAAACTTGACTTGTTTTACATGGCTGACAAATGATTTGTATGTTGGATGGAAAAGTCATCCGACATCTCACAAAGACTAGAAAATTGTGTCTGCTGTGAGTAATTATCAGGAGTTAACATCACACTTCCGGCATGGCAAGTCTGGTCTGGACAGGATAAATTCATAGATAAGCAAAGTATGGTCTGGACAGGATAATTTCACAGATTGGCAAAGTCTGGTCTGGACAGGATAAATGCACAGATTAGCACCATTCAAAACACTTTGACAACTATGCACAATTCTTGGAGTTGATCTCTGTAGTCTGCTCAAAGCATTTGTTAGATATTCCCACAGTTGGCACATGAATGTTCAAAAACACGGTATAGTGGCTAACGTCACGCAACTTTAAGGAATGGTCCAAGTCTGTACCAATCGACTGTCTCCATTGCTAGATTAATGTTTTCTAATGGCACATTGACAGAGCCCATGAAGCTATTTTCCTTTAGACTTTCAGAGTTCCACACGGTGATTTGTAAAATCCTCTTCTTTACACTCGGCAATGGTATGTTATAGATGAGCTGAAATCAAGGTTTTAGATATTAATAAATTACACTTTGTAAAAGTTCAATTGATAAGGTAAATTTTCATAGGTGGCATTATAATCTGTAAACTGGTCATTTACATGATTGCAATCTTAGGTTATAAAAAAGTTCACTGTAAATCAAACTGTTAACTCACAAGAGAGATTTAGACAATTAACCCTTTTGAGTGCCATAACCAAGACAATTTTTTTCATATCCAGGCATATTTTTATCAGATTTTTCCAAAATTCACATCAAAAACTAGCCAATGAAAAGGGATGTCCATTTGGTCCAAAATTAGTAAACGAATTAAAGAAACATTAATAAAAATTGGAAAAATGTTGCAATAAAAGTTGGCAGGAAAAATTACAGCACTCAAGGGTTAAAGATCCAGAGATCTAGTTTGAAGCACCTACCATTTCATTGTAAGTAGGGTTTAGTGTCTTTCTGGCAACTTTTGTCTTCCTCTTGGTGGCTTTGTCAGGATCTGGCAATAGATAGAGCTTGACATAGGGATCTGGTGGTCCCCCATCAGTTGGTGGAATCTAAAACACGGAGGAAAACAATATCAAGTAAATGACTGACATTCTGAATGTTTACTCCTGTGTCTTGTGATAACTGAATATTTAATATATTTTCTCTAAACTACGAATGGCTGTGAACAATTTTAATGTTTGAGTTTCTCAAAATATAATTTGTCAATATCTCAACTTCCACTTTCCATGAACTAAATTAATACTTGTCAATTTAAAAACAACAATAGTGTATCAGTCTTAAAGCTAGATAACTATAAACAGAAGCAAAATTAACCGTTATCCGACAAAGTTCAAATGTCACAATCAAGTTGGTTAAAACCAACTTTGCATCGTAACAAAAATACTTGATTTTCACAAAAATAAGCCGGTCAAAACTTTATTTACTCCATAAGCTTGAAAATAAGTCCCCACAAGAGGTAGGCTATTAAGAATATTATAAAATTTTGAGAGTCTGAATATCCTTCCTTGAGATGCATTCAACCTTATCTTACCAAGTCTTTGACATGCATGACCATTATGACCAGAGCTCCATTCTTGTAATGCAGTGATAGTTTGACTTGGCCACCAATCTGACCACTCTTTTGCTGTTGACTTGTCGGTAATGTACTCTCTGCAATGCGAAGGGAAACAATGCTTTAAATTTATCTTTTCCTTGCCAATTCACCATTTCATTTTGTAGGCAAAGTTGAATGTCAGGAAATGAAAATGAATGACGATTTTGGACAGTTCTACCCACTTTATTAGTAGAAAATTTATTGGGAATAAGGAAAGACTTCATTTCATTTGTTGCATGGTTTGGAAAGAGTTCCTTAAGGCCCCCATCTCAATTTTTTTCTTAGGTAGAAAATACAACACTTTTAATTATGCTAACCCTAAAACTAACCCTAATTCCAAGCCCCACCAAAAGTTGTAATGATGTGCTTCTTCCTAGGAAATTCCACAATTAAAGTGATTTCCAGGTATGAGGGGCCTAAGGGAACTCTTGCCCATAGTTGAAGTTTTCTTTAGGTTATGTGTATTTTGAAAACAAATACTCAGTGAAATAAACAACTATGATTCTCTCATGGTATATCCAGAATGTTGAAGACATCTTGTATATCAACAAATGAAGAGAAAGTTGGTTCTACACTGACTTCAAACTTAGTGGAACGATGTTGAACACGTTAAATGCTTCTAACATATGTACTCTACAGTACTTTCAGTTGCAGAATACCATTAACAGATGCATTTGCACATTAACATAAAAGGGTATGCAATTGCTAGCAGACACATTTGCATATTGCCATAAAAGGGTATGCACATTCGCATAGTGCCATAAAAAGTTATGCACTGGCCAGCAGATACATTTGCATACTGCCATAAAACGGTATACACTGTGAAGTAGATAAATTTGCATATTACTGTAAAGCCATAGCGGTTATATTACATTGCATCTTATCATAAAAGGGTACGCGCACTGAGTGGTAGTTAAATATGCCTTTTACCATAAAAGGGCATGAAATATAGATCATTTGCATACAATCACTCATACTTATTATGAAACTGACTACATCTAACTCAAGATGTATAGGCAGTGATTTGTGAACTACTGAATGGCATACCATCAACTGTCTATTGTGTTAACTTACCTTTAGGCCTGACCATGCTTATCAAGTCTACATCCCTCTCATCTCGTAGCAATGGATGGAAGAAAGTGTACACCAGGTCACACTGGGAACAATTATGGATATATGAATGATAGTATTATCACTGCAACTTGGCAAACCAAGCTATGACCAATAGTAATAAACATTTGACCTGAAAGCAATTACTTTCAATATACATAATTTGTTTGCATTACATTGAACAAACTCCACTGTGACCACTTGAGATTAAACAGCTTGACACTCAATTCAACTTGTTTCTTTTGACTTTGTGAACTCAATTGATTAGAAATACCAGAGCAATTTGTGTCTTCTCCAAAATAATATCTCTACTTGACTATATGACTTTTGTTGAGCATTTTTTCACAAATCAAACTGAAAGTAATCCAATATACTTATGAGAGGCTCAACTAGTTGTAAAGTTTGACTTGGAGTGTCATCATTCCCATTGGTCAAAAATGCATGTTACACTCATTCAATAACTGTATACAATGGTTAACTAATTGTACTTTGTCTTAATTGCACAATCAGGGTGGAATCTTTCTACCCTATACCCTGAAAATGGAACAACCCACACCATATAGAAGTAAACAGGGTTAAACCGATATGCAGCTCTAAAAGGGTTGACACTGACCTCGGACACCTCTGGCGCCATGTTCAACACTTCATCCAGCCACTTCTCAATTTCAATTTTCCTCCTCTCAGCAACCTGTTTGATGTGGGTACGTCCAAGGGTGTGTGTGCTGGACAGTGTCGGTAGCCGAATTCTGGGAAACATGTCTGACAGCTTGTCATCCAGTTCATGAAATTCACTGAATTTTCGGAAAATAAACGTTGGCTCCTTCTCCCCTACTCGGTTCACTTTAACAATGTATAACTGGAAAAAAAGAAATTTGTTGTTACTTCTTGTGACAAACATCATAGATTGATCTGCAATACGAAGATGCTTATGACTACAAATCCATGAAAGAACCCACTGTGTTCCACTGGGTTCCATGAGAGAAGCTTCTGTTTGATTTTGTTTGATCCGCATTTGGGTTACTCTATCACACTATGCAAGATGAGAGGTACAAGAATATTCCAGATAGACAAAGAATCATTTGCATAAAATTTGAACACCACAACAATGCTCATTAATATAATTTGCATGACTGAATACTAATTACTCTTACATCTTGCACTAAAAGTAAAAGGTTAAAATGGCAGGTATCTACTTTTCTTATGGAAGAAGACAGTACATTAAAGAGATTACAATCAAGGTAATGTAACCATATTTGCATATTAATAAACATACATCTGGCGACACCAAACCTACCCGCCACTCTTGGCATGTAAATGTTTATACTTACATAATGCTTGTCTGGATTGTATCTCTTCTGGTAGCCAAACACAGTCGCACTTTCTATCTTGCCGTCCGCTTCCCGTGTGAAGGTTTTTGGTGAAAAGGACAGTATGCCAGACTCCGCTGATGATCCGCTGAATCTCATCTGTGCCAAGTTATGGATGAAGAAATTAATCTGTGTTGACTTTGCACCAAGACTGGCTTCGATTAGTCTGTAAGAGGGAGAAGAAATGAAATTTTATGAACGTGTAGTTTCTAAATCCCCAAAATCAGGATATTATTATTATTATTATTATTATTATATCAATGCAATGTGGCTCCATTTTATTTATTTATTATTAATATAATTAATGTATTGCTTCACTTCATCATCAAGAGGGTACATGTATACATCCACTTACAGAATGTGGTAAGTAACAAATTATTATCATTCGTCACAGGCATTTGATCCGTATCATTATTTGACCATTTTTAAATGCCAAAGTTAATTCTTGCCACCTCTTCGCTAAAAGTAAAACTAAGATTTTTTTCATGTTTTTCAGAATGTTTTTATCAAAAGCTGTAGCCAACAGGAAATAATATCATTGACGTCCAAAATTAAAGCAAAGTGACAGGAATATACATAACACTTTGTAAAATGTTGCAACAACATTTTGGTGGGAACAATTTACAGCGCTGAAAGGGTAAAGGCGAGATTAAATTTTTCTGTCCATGTAAAGGAAATTGGGTGTCAACTGAACCTCCTGCTGAGAGCTTTTGGAGCTTGTTTCCACTACAGGTGAAAAGTGTCAATCCCTTACCCTGTTCACCCCTAAATCAAAGTAAACAGGTCCACACTCACTATTGATAACAGAGGGTTTGGGTCAAACCATGGCAGTGGAAGGGCTAATAACAGCTGCCTACATACAGTACAACTCTGTCAGTGGAACAATGATATTGGACAACTGCACAATGGGTTCATGGATCCCTGTACATAATGTAGATCACTCAGGAAATAAAACTGATAAGGAGGAGCACACACTTCAGAGACATGTCCTTCAAAAGAGAGCTATGGCCAGTAGATGGTAAAAATGCACGTTTCACATTGTTGAAGCTATCGTGCTATGGGGAGTTGTATGCCATTGTACATTATAGAACCCAAACGTGTAAGGCAAACGTGCATGACTAAACACTGTAAAAGTCTGCACGTTAGACATTTTAGACACGTTAGGCCGTACACGTTCCACGATAGGTTTGCATGATTGGCATGATAGAAATTGGAGTCATGTGGAGAACCTAAAATGACGTACACGTTAGACATTTTAGACACGTTAGGTCCGTACACGTTAGGTTTGCACGATACACGATAGGTTTGCACGATTGGCATGATAGATTTTGACTCATGTGGAGAACCTAAAATGACATGCACGTTAGACATTTTAGACACGTTAGGTCCGTACACGTTAGGTTTGCACGATACACGATAGGTTTGCACGATTGGCATGATAGATTTTGACTCATGTTGAGAACCTAAAATGACATACACGTTAGACATTTTAGACACATTTAGGTGCGTACACGTTAGGTTTGCACGATACACGATAGGTTTGCACGATTGGCATGATAGATTTTGACTCATGATGAAAACCTAAAATGACATGCACGTTAGACATTTTAGACACGTTAGGTCCGTACACGTTAGGTTTGCACGATACACGATAGGTTTGCACGATTGGCATGATAGATTTTGACTCATGTGGAGAACCTAAAATGACATGCACGTTAGACATTTTAGACACGTTAGGTCCGTACACGTTCCACGATAGGTTTGCATGATTGGCATGATAGAAATTGGAGTCATGTGGAGAACCTAAAATGACGTACACGTTAGACATTTTAGACACGTTAGGTCCGTACACGTTAGGTTTGCACGATACACGATAGCTTTGCACGATTGGCATGATAGATTTTGACTCATGTGGAGAACCTAAAATGACATGCACGTTAGACATTTTAGACACGTTAGGTCCGTACACGTTAGGTTTGCACGATACACAATAGGTTTGCACGATTGGCATGATAGATTTTGACTCATGTTGAGAACCTAAAATGACATACACGTTAGACATTTTAGACACATTAGGTCCGTACACGTTAGGTTTGCACGATACACGATAGGTTTGCACGATTGGCATGATAGATTTTGACTCATGATGAAAACCTAAAATGACATGCACGTTAGACATTTTAGACACGTTAGGTCCGTACACGTTAGGTTTGCACGATACACGATAGGTTTGCACGATTGGCATGATAGATTTTGACTCATGTGGAGAACCTAAAATGACATGCACGTTAGACATTTTAGACACGTTAGGTCCGTACACGTTAGGTTTGCACGATACACGATAGTTTTGCATGATTGGCATGATAGAAATTGGAGTCATGTGGAGAACCTAAAATGACGTACACGTTAGACATTTTAGACACGTTAGGTCCGTACACGTTAGGTTTGCACGATACACAATAGGTTTGCACGATTGGCATGATAGATTTTGACTCATGTGGAGAACCTAAAATGACATACACGTTAGACATTTTAGACACGTTAGGTCCGTACACGTTAGGTTTGCACGATACACGATAGGTTTGCACGATTGGCATGATAGAATTTGACTCATGATGAAAACCTAAAATGACATACACGTTAGACATTTTAGACACGTTAGGTCCGTACACGTTAGGTTTGCACGATACACGATAGCTTTGCACGATTGGCATGATAGATTTTGACTCATGTTGAGAACCTAAAATGACATGCACGTTAGACATTTTAGACACGTTAGGTCCGTACAGGTTAGGTCTGCATGATACAAGATAGGTTTGCACGATTGGCATGATAGAGTTAGACCTTACCGTGTTTGTAGGCCATCACGTGAATCTTGAGACATATCGTATAACGTGCCGACCTAAGATTTACGGAGCTAACGTGTCTAAAATGTCTAACGTGTATGTCATTTTAGGTTGTCCACGAGTCAAAGTCTATCATGCCGATCGTGCAAACTTATCGTGTATCGTACATATGCCTAACGAGTACGTATCTAACGTGTCAAAAATGTCTAACGTGTATGTCATTTTAGGGTCTCCAGATAAGTTGAATGGTACAGTCATGATATACACGTTTAGACATTTTAGACAAGTTAGGTCCGTACACGTTAGGTTTGCACGATACACGATAGGTTTGCACGATTGGCATGATAGATTTTGACTCGTGATGAAAACCTAAAATGACATGCACGTTAGACATTTTAGACACGTTAGGTCCGTACACTTTAGGTTTGCACGATACACGATAGGTTTGCACGATTGGCATGATAGATTTTGACTCATGATGAAAACCTAAAATGACATAGGCCTACACGTTAGACATTTTAGACACGTTAGGTCCGTACACGTTAGGTTTGCACGATACACGATAGGTTTGCACGATTGGCATGATAGATTTTGACTCATGATGAAAACCTAAAATGACATACACTTTAGACATTTTAGACACGTTAGGTCCGTACAGGTTAGGTCTGCACGATACAAGATAGGTTTGCACGATTGGCATGATAGGGTTAGAGACATATCGTATAACGTGCCGACCTAAGATTTACGGAGCTAACGTGTCTAAAATGTCTAATGTGTATGTCATTTTAGGTTGTCCACGAGTCAAAGTCTATCATGCCGATCGTGCAAACTTATCGTGTATCGTACATATACCTAACGAGTACGGATCTAACGTGTCAAAATGTCTAACGTGTATGTCATTTTAGGGTCTCCAGATAAGTTGAATGGTACAGTCATGATATACACGTTAGACATTTTAGACACGTTAGGTCCGTACACGTTAGGTTTGCACCATACACGATAGGTTTGCACGATTGGCATGATAGATTGAGACTCATGATGAAACCTAAAATGACATGCACGTTAGACATTTTAGACACGTTAGGTCCGTACACGTTAGGCGTGCACGATACACGATAGGTTTGCACGATCGGCTTTTTTGGTCACGTTAGTTCCGACCTAACATGTCAAACATGCACTACTAAATGTAAAAATGTCTAAAATGAAAAATTCCCGACTTCTGGCCATGGATGTCAAAAGAGACCTGAAGTTGAAGTAAAACCTGAAAAATTTGTCAAACAGTGTACATGTAACTTCCAAGTCTGAAATGGTTGACATTCACAGTCACTATGGGACAGGAATTATTGATACACCATACCTTGTAAACATGGCTGTAGATTCAGCATTCGATGCACTGGGTTTCAATGCATTGTGTACGTATTTGATGTCTTCTACATTAGCTAACTCTGCTATCCCAGAATTCAACATCTGCAGAGGGAATAACAATGGGATGATCAACACTCCTGATCATTGTTGTAACAATTAGTGTTATAATTGAACATCTTTGATGTTCAGCAGACAACATTGTCTTGGATGTTTTTAAAGATTATTATAACCATAAGATAGGACTATCACTTGATTTTCTTCAGAAAATCTTACTGATGTTTGGTATTTCTGTTGTACGGGCAGGCTGGAGCAGGATGCTTCTTCTTATGGAAACTCTCGGAAAAATTCCATGGATGTGCTACTTAAGCACAGTCAACTGATGTAAAGTGAACGACTAAAGTATGATTCTGAAACAGGGAAGTGATTTTGTCATGTCTCAGTAAAAGAGATGGTTGTCCCTGTATCATCCACTTTCAGGAACTCCATGTTCTTTTGAAATACAGCAACTGAGCAGAAACCCACCAGTCCAAAGAGACTGAAAAATAGATTAGCATGGCATCTGACGATGTTGAAGGCTTGACAGCAGAGATCTACAAAATCATGGAATCTACTGCTGGGCTTGTCTCCACCATTGATTACGTACGCCATGTCTGATGTCAGAACAAATGGGGTACGATCCCTGAAAGGAAAATGCAGAATGGTGTGAAAACATTCAAACATCAAAATACAAGTCAGGTGAGAGATAGTTGGTAGGTATGGAAACGTTAAAACGTATGAGCTCCAACACCCAAGAAGTCCTGCTTTCGTACTGCTCAGTTATTGAACTTGTAGAGCAAATTCCCTGTTGCACGAAATAAGCATGCCTGTGAATGACTAGCGCCTATAGAAGTTCAAATTCATTGTGTTTGTTGTTTCCTTTGCCACCCTGAACATTGATATCACTTTGAATTCACAAAGGTCAACTTCACCCACAACATTACGAAATCAGGTATCCCCATAATTTTCACATATAAGATTGTGTGTTTTCAATTTTTTTCTGAAACAAACCTTGATGATACATTTAAAAGGTGTTCACAGTAATTTATACCAAGCTGCTCTGACTTGTATTAATCCTTTGAGCGCTTTAATTTTCTCCCGCCAAAATTTTAGTGCAGAATTTTACCAATTTTTATGAATTTCTCTGTAATTTTTTGATAATTTTTGAGCAAATGGACATCACATTTCATTGGCTACAGTTTTTTCTCAAAATTTTGGCAAAAATCTGAGAAAAATTGACTAGGGTTTATTTTATAAAGGGGACAAAAATAGACTTTGGCGCTCAAAGGGTTAATTCTCATTTCAGAAAATTGAAGTTTCAAAGAAGTGTTCACGCAAGAAGTAACCTCTCTGAGGTCCAGTTGCCAAATTACCCACATTATCATCTTTTCAAACCTGTGTTATTCCTTTAATCTTACCTTTTAATGCTTCCAAACATCTGAGCATTTCCAAGGAATTTGCCGAAGTCAATGTGAAACATGTGTCCCGTCGTTTTCACCATGATGTTATCGTTGTGTCTGTCACCAATGCCAAGGACATAGGTTGCTACACAGTAACCAGCACAGGAATAGATGAAGTTATCTACTGCCTGTTATAGAGAACGTCACATTAAGACTTTGATCACTTTTTATCACAGTGGATATACACGCTTTTTGAATAAATCATTATTATTATTATTATTATTATTATTATTATTATTATTAAGACTTTGTCAGTGGGTAAACTGATGTGAGAAAAGTATGCAAGTAATTCTTTCTCTCCCAACGGTTACAGGTTACAATAGCCAAGGGGAATTCTATTAAACACGTACCAATATTTTTTGCAGTCCCAATCTGTCATTAAAAAGTTTGATTCAATTTTGTGAAATTTGTTTGTTTTTACCATCTTGCCAGTCTGACAGTGGATGATCACTCTTTGGAATGTCAAAATCACACTCCCTATTATAACTTGTTTGGACTTTGATTAAGTAATGCATTTGGTGATTTAATTGGCAGACCCTTGTAGAAGAAATATTGAAAAGTTACCCTACATTGAAACTAGACAACTTTCACAAAGAACATTTTGCATTCATTATACATCTGACAAAACCTAGAAATGGCATTTGGCATTGTTTGACAAACATTTTTCTTCATAATTATCTCCCTTGCATTACAAAAGGCTTAAAAACTAAAACATATTGATGCAGACGATGTGTAGACATCATATATCCAACAAGTGTCATAGAGACATTTTTTTGTCAACCCAACCAAATTGCCAAACTGCCAGTAAATTTTGCTTCAGTTCATGCTATGCTGGATTACAATTAAATGTTAATCTTGGGAGTATGTTTGCATTTTGTAATCAATTTATTTTGTATGAAAGACACAAACAGAAATCTGAATGTAATGAGTAGGAGGACTTTGCCCAGAGCAATTCAGTTACACCAATATTCCAGTAGAGATGAATTCATTACCTTTTGGTATTCTGTTTCCGTTGGGTTATACTTCTGTAGCCAGTCTGCAAGTGGTCGATCCTTGAATGATCCAGTAACACCACGCTCTACTTGAATCTTACGGAGTGTCTCCGAGTCAGGAACCAACTCTACCAGACCTAGAGTGAAACGTGCATTGGAAATCAAACTGAACATGGTGGTTTGGATATTGCAGGTCAAAGTTACCCCATTCATCTTGATTACCCATAAACAGGTCCAAAATTTACTAAAATCACCATTGATAACAATGGGTTTGGGCTAAATCATGACGGTGAAAAGGTTAAACGACATCTCACTAAAAGTAGTTTCAGGGATCAGGGGTATTTGTGACATTGGTAATATGCATTGCTAGAGATACAGAAAATCCACAAACTCATTATGAACATTCTGTGTAATATATTTTAGGTATGCCATCTGCATTAAACGATAGTGCTCTCCATAGTCGATGTAAATGAGCTTTGTTGATTTTCCATTTCAGATTTCTGATATCAAACTAGAGATATGGTGGTTCTGTAAATGGTTCTCTCCCTAGACCTGAGAGTTACATTTACCAAGGTCCTTTATCTATGAAAATCTGTTGGTAACCAGACAGTTGGTACAACTGACATTGTTATGTATCACTGTAAACTGAAGATTTACTTCAAAGTTCATTTGCAAGTAGTGCAACCTGTAACCTGCATCCTAAGGGATCATTAAATGTTATAATCTTGGTAACACAGATGCGATCTTCTGAATACAGCTTGACATATTGTTTTCATTTGCATAAGGTGTATTGATGTATTGGTGTAATATGCAAATCTTATGATAATCACTCATAATTAATGTTGAATATTCATGAACCTAGGACGATGCACTATATGGCAAACAGAAGGGTCCACAATAACATTATCACATACCTGAGTTTTGTCCAGTGGCCATACATCGGAAAGTGATCATTTTCAGGTCCATGCCTTCTTTCAGCCACAGTTTATCCATGAGTCGGATCATCTGTAATGTCAGCATGTCCTGACGAAGATCTTCCCCTGCCTGTGGAGTAGTCAAACATTTTAACAGAAAATAATAAATGCCTACTGTTATGTCACATGATGTGAATTTGACCCTGACAAAATAACTGTACATATAGGTCATTCAAAGAATACAAAAAAACGGTAAATATGAATTCCCAAGAATTACATGTACCGGTAGGTGTACAAATCAGTGACTTATTCCCTGATATCTGTAACTGATTATTATTTGGAACATACTCTTTCTTCTTATATATTTACTGTCTTGGGTATCATTTGAAATACTCAGATTCACATCACAACACACTGAGATAAAGTTGAAATGCCATTTTGATCTGCCCTACTGTTTGGACAGACCATACATACACTGTACCCTTAGGAAAAGTTTACAGAAATAATGCGTGCAAAGGGAAAAACAACAGTGATGAAGATGTCTCTTTTGCAATTGAGAAAGTATTAATGACAGTATGTGATCATTGACAATGGATATATTTCAGAAAACCTGGATTATACATGTACTCCTCTATAAGGAATACATGTATAAATGAAATGTGTGTTGATGCTGTAGTGTAGCTTACCTTATACATGACGGCAATTTCTTCACCAAGTGGGTCTACATTCTCAAAGACTAATCTCAGAGGTACTGTAAATGATGTGAAGTATGAACAACTCTGAAAATAAAATAATTCCATAGAATCAGCTGACTCAAACCGTGTTACTAGATATTAGTTTTTTTAATGCTGATGTGTACCTATACGCATACCCGATACATATAAGTGATCAAGATCAGTGTTCTGTCGGCAATATAGAGAGTAACCAGCAGGACTGGACCCCTGGACCTGCACAGCACTGATATTTAGCGTAAAAGAGTGGTCATGACCACTGAGTCACACAGATCCTCTGGTTGAGTGAACCAATACAACAGCGCAATTTAAGTCTTTGCCCCTGCACATGTCTAGAATACAAAAAGACACACACACACACGCAAACCTTCCAAACAACTACATGGGCTTTGATGAGACAAAGAAACAAATCAATATCAACGATGATTGAAAAATTAAAAGGCATTACTGAAAATGAGATAATTATTATAAACTGGGCTGGGTTATCACTTCATGCAACGCTACATTGTTTGGTCAATCACATGAAATTGTCATTCTGATCAGTAGAGTTGTTCTCCACTTGATGAAACCACAGTGACATCAAAGTCTACGGAGCAGTATATTTCCTCACCTTGATTTTCATTTTTCCGATGTCAAGGCTTGGTGACAGCGGTAATCTGAGAACTTTGGGATATTTCTTGGTGATAGGTTCAAGGTGTCTGTGAAGGATGACCTACACAACAGGGAAAGATAAAAATGAACAAAACAACTTTCAGGAAATCTGTTGTAGCCCCTATATATACCATAGTTTGACCCAACCTTCACTACTTACGACGCTGAGCTGGACTACTTAATAGAACATGGGGGTATCAGGGTTCATACAATGACTCTGTTTCAACCCTTTCACCACCATGGTTAGGCCCAGATCCATTATCTTTAAAGGTGATTCTGGACCTGTTTACAGGGAACAAGTCAAACCCTTTTGCCTCTAAAGGTTGGTACAACCCTGTTATTTTCGATTGTGAAGTTGGACCTGTACATTGGGAAATGGGGATAAAAGGCTTAGCATCATTGCTGTTGACTCAGATGCCAGTTGATCAGTAAAATTCCTACCTAACTGTATTATTTTCCTTTTTGTACAATGTGTTCTGATTTTGACACTTTAAAAACCAAACAGTACTCTACCACTTTGCCTTTACACCAAAGTTTTGAACTTTTGAGCAAAAAAAAAGTTGCAAAATTATCAGAGTATACAAAAATTTGAGTTTTTGACTGATTTTCTAAATTCAAATAGTGGAAATCTATTGAGAACCAAGTATTTTTATGACTATTAGCATGCAAAGATTGTCACTGACATCACAACATACAATACAGTCAGTCATACAATAACATTGACAACACTTGAACTAGAAGCTGGCTGCAGTGCAATAATAGTACTTCCATGCACAAACAGAATACAGATATCAAATAGTAACGTTAGGGGTATCAGCTGGATTAGCATGCTCTAATCCATAGACTTCAAGTGACTCATAGTGAGAAAAAACTCCTAGGTTAGCTGTTAAATGATATACTGTCAACAACCACACATGTATGGTTTATGGTTGGTGTGTAGAAAACCCTTGCCACCGAGATGAATGAGTCAAAGATGCAGGTATGACACAGTCAGGATGGTGTGTGGATCATTATGACAGTACTGGTAAATTGGGTTCTATGACAGTCACCCCCTGGATATTTGCCCAACAGACAATAGCCCTAACCAAATCCCTAACCCTAACTTGTGGGTTGGATACATCAAGGGGGTAAACATCCTGTATATAGACACTGTTGTAAATTTGATCAAAAGTGTATTGCCTGAGGTAAGTTAACAAGGTGAGATTCTCGAACATCGTACAGGCTTGAAATGTTTTTGTCTATAAAAGGCCTGTCTGGACTAATTATTATAATTACAGTCATCCAAGACAAAGAATTTGGCGTTCAAGATAGTCGGCATGTATAGTAGGGATGTAATCTTGAAATCATAATCAGAAGTCCTGTTAACAGTACAAGCTATGTCAAGAGGTTTGGGACAAGAAAACTCATTGTCATATGAACATTGGACACCCAGAACACAGCTATTGATTCTGACCCTGCTGTTGTCATCTCATTGCTGTTATCATTAAAAATCTGTGACAACTTCAACAGAGAACCTTTGAGAAAACACCAAAATAAAAGTCAAACCTTTGCGGCGGCGCATGCTGCAACACCCAATACACACAGCTCCACGAGACAACTACATGTAAAATACCTGTCTTACAGAATCTTTGTGCTTCTTCACGGTCTCAGCGACTTCCGATAACTTCGTCATGAAGTCATCCTGCTGTTCGAACTGTGTTCTCAGTGCCTGGCCACACGTGCTCAGCAACGCACCAAGGACCATCTGAAAACGTTGGCTGAACTGCTGGTCGGCCAGACTGTCCTTGAGATGCCTGAGAAGAAGACAGAACAGGGAAGGGAGTCTTGTCAGTGCAGCACTGCCATGGTTGCACTTCCACCCAGTGACCTGTGACCTTTCATCAAGGGTACATTGATGTACATCATAAATTTGAGTGATGGCAGGATGGGCTTTGGAGACCCTTGTTATTGAACCTGTTGAATTTATTCCATACTTGTCTTGTAATTTATTTCAAAAAGCATGAAATTTGAGTTTCACTTCCACGTTGAAATGTAAGCTTAAACATTGCAAGAACTTCACTTTTCTAGAGGAACCTTTTTTACTATGTAATCCATGCCTCTATAAATAAATATAGGCAGTCCCTGACAGAGATATAATAACTTTTGATTTGATGAGGATGTTTCATATTTGAAATTCTATTCTTTCTCACATTTTATGTTTCCTGGAGTGAAGCTGTTCTCAGAGAGACTGCTTGTTGGTATTTTAATCATCTTCCTCAATATGGTTAACATTAGTCTTTTGATACATTTGAAGAGCCAACAAGGTCTATTTGATATGATGAATCTTCTGTTTAATCACCATTAATAATCTAATTTGATGGTTGTTTTAAACTTGAACATTCACATATTTGGTGACATCATGGACACAGAAGAAACACCAACAAATATGTTGGGGCAAAAGTACAGTCAATTTTATTCGGGCAAGTTTACTAGCTCCCTAAATAGGTAATTTTTTTTCCAGAAATCTGTGTTACACATGAAGTGCCTGATACTTACCAATACAGATAATGAGCTATTCTGACAGATGTGAGCGCCCTCTCTAGGAGAAACCTTGCAAGCGCCGAGTCGTGATAGTTTTCATATTTCAAAGCCTGAAGCAAAAAATACACAAAAAGAGAACTTTTAAACGAGCAAAGCATCAACCTCTGATCAAGAAAAAATATTTTCTGAAAATGAGTAAGTCTGTCTTGGAGGAAAAGCTGACCATGATTCCATGGATATTGACAGCGCTCTGCATTCATTTATTACACAAGTACCGTAAAGACGTTTAGAATGAGACTTAAGACAATAGTGGAGATTACTTTTCATGTTATATTTTTCATCATCAAAATAATCAACACAGAAGTGAGTGACAGAAATGTTTTGTTTCATTTTTTGTGAAAACTGTGAATTGTTTCAAGAGTGAATTAAGTTAATAATTTGATTATAGATAACACAGCTGCACTGTTTGGTAGTGGTTCCGAATCTATATTTTTATCAATTGACTACTGAATTACCTGTACAAGTTGAGTGAGGTAGTCACAGAGTTCATCATCGGTCAGACACTGAATCCACTCAACCGCTGTAGCACGGACCTGACAGTCAGCATACCTGGGTAGTACAATCACAGATATAAGAATAGTATTGATGTCTGTGTGTTGCAAACTTTGCCAGACAGTGTAAATTTTTATAAAAGACACAATAGGGTCAAGTTGAGCAGAACTTGATAGGGTACACTGTCTCACATATACCAAGATAAAGCTTTTCAAGACAAGGGCTAAAAATGTTTTCAAGACAAAATGGAAGACTGTGTGTGTGTTCTTTCTACAATAGCTACCCTATATTGTTAGTAGATAGCTCCAGGCACACCTAAACACACTCCTTATTGTGGAATACAGTGCTCAATTGAGGGTGCCTTTAACGATGAATAAATAACAAGATACTCCCTATGATAAAGTTAAATTGTACTATGGTTTATCATGACCCCAGTCATCTTCAGTTTTGCCTGGCTATGAATGAAGGGCGTGCAGAATAGGGAAAGAAGTAACTGATTATACACTAAAAGATGCAGTGTATAGCTTAGCGTTTTGCTATGTTGTCTGTTCCTATACATTTCACAGTCATCACACAGTAGTGGTCAAATATACCTAGTAAATATATGCAATTCTGCCACATGGCTAGAGACATCAGCAATGAGCTTGACTGTCGATGGAAACTCTGATTTTTCCAGGCAATACTGATAGCAATCACAATGGAAGATAGCCACATCCCTGGCTTCCAAAGAAAATGTATTGGAACTTGGGATAATTATCGCTCAGATATAATTGAATTTTCCTTTTCATGTTTCAAAAGAAACTTACTGTGGATGCAGTAACAACATTGCCTCTACTGGCTCCAGTGGTGTCCACCTGTTGAGCATTGAGTACAAATCAGACAGACTTGCCCAATCCCAGCTCTCGATGACTCTCAGTACCCATGGTAGTGCATGTGGCTGGGTGTACAGATAGTGTCGCTTGGACCAGATTAATTGGGTCTCATGTTCAACAAGCCTGGAATAAAATAAAATAATACAGATGCATGAATAGTCATTGTAAATCTAACAAATTGCATTTTTCAATTTTATTTATAAAGAGCAGTAATCATGTCTGCAAAAATTTTCATCATATTTCCCTTTGGGGATGTAAAAAGAAACTCATATGAGGAGTAGCATACTGTTACAGTGTAACAATTTTTCAGACGTTTTTCTCAAGACTTTTTGACGAAGTTTTGCAGCACTGGTAGATATGGAACTGTTCAACATTCTCCGAAGGTGCTTGAGCTGGCAACCTACGTTGCCTAGGTGATTGCCATGTGTCTGTGTATATTTGCCTTCCAGTGAACCTTTGTCTGTAGAAAATTTGTGTAGTGGTTTATTTTTGAAAAACTTATCTACACATTGGCATGGTCCTGTTTCATAGCCAGACACACTATCCTGGATGAACACTTTGTAAAAATTGTGTTATTCACTATTCATTTTAACTCCAAGGTAGCATTATACTACAGAATTTATTAACCACTGTTACTAGTTCTTGTTTCAGTCAAGATTAAAAAAACAAGTTACCTATGCCGTTTTGGCCTCTTATAATGGGCCAAAAAAATTCTAACAAATAATACATGAACTTTCAGTTTTACATATGAATCGACGAAAAAATAAACACAGTGATACAATAATTTCTGGTAGCTGCTAGAAATAAGGGTGATTGAACAAAATGAAGACCTAAGTGTAAAGTACGACGCTAGCTTATCATAACTCATATCATACACTGTCACATTTGAGATCATTTTTATGGAAGTATGTCATTTCTTCTTCACACACGAAAAACATGACTAACAGTCAGCTCAAATGTAACTAAGCAGTGAGATACTGCAATTTAATTTTACCTGGTTAGGTAGTCCTTCCTGAAAATGACATTGAGTCTATCCTGGGTATCCTTATCTAGATCTTCAAATGATGACATGTGTGGCTTGTCATTTGTTTCTACAGGTGGGAACTGTATCTCACAACCATAACTTGGGAAATCAACCTGTAATGATACAATGATATTGATATTTAATTCAACATCTTCTGTTAATTATTTTTCGTATTTGAACTTTTGCAAAAAATTCAAGATACCGGGTGTAGTAGCAATCGATTACCAGATATTTACAACGTATAGCCAAGGGTGATCAAATCTGCTTGTATCTAAACAATACTTACCTGTAATATGACACTTTTGGCATTCAGCAGATTTGAGGAACATGTACCAATGGGACTGGCTTTGCTGTCAGGCCATAAACCCAGTAACTGGCTGCCAGATAGCATTACACTATCATAGAAAGAAACAACGTAAATGGTTATTACTTGAGCACAAAGTTACAAGATTTTTCACTTTTTTGTTGCTAAGCAAGTAAAGATGTCACTTTACCAAGAAGTATTAAAGAGCTACCTCACTGTATCACAAGAATTGGAATCATTTTGTGGAGTAGTGTCTTTGAATTCTCTTGTCAAAAGTGAGAAAAGTAAAGGCACTACTTAGAAGAAACTCTTTCCCTCATTTTCGTGTGTAGAGGTCCAATTCCACCATTGAAAACACTAGGATTGGGCAATACCATTGGCAAAGAATTAAGCAGGCATGGGTGACATTGTTTTACTAGCACACAATGAGGTAACAGTTCCAACTCACCTCTTGAAGTTGAACAATGCGACGGCAACCCATCCAAGTGCTTTTCTGGCTGGCTGTTTGTTGTCGGAATTCACACTGGTACCGTAAAGAGTGAAACATAGTCTGGTCTCTCTGGGTAACTTGCTGACTGGTACACCAAATGTAAACCTGTTATTAAAGACAAAATCCGAAAACACTGTTAAATTTTTTTAATAATAAGCCTGTATGCGCTTTGAAAGTGAAAGCCTTAAACTTTTTCTAAAACATCCCTCAATGAACTTTCAACCACTCTCTTAGAAAATTGATAACAAAAATCGGGGGTTACCATGCAAAGTAAGGTACAAGAGAAACAAATTGCCCAAAATTAACAAGTTTTGAATTCAAAATGGCTGTAATCCCTGTGTTAAGTCTATGAGAAATAAAATTGCACATTTTTGAAAAAGTAAGACAGTGAAATTTTTTCTACTTCAATAATGAGCCTCAAGTGGTACAGTTTAGATCAGAAAAGAATTGCAGAAATTTGAGCGACTGAAAATCTATCCGAAACGCATTCAACCCTAACTACATATAACAGGAAGCAACTCAAAAAGATAGCTATGACCAATCACACTGAACACCTTTGTAGTATTGTCTAATGATAAATGAAGCAAACGCATCAACGACTTTGGTATCTGTCACTGATTTGAACCTCTGTTAATTGCTGCAGATTGTGGTGGCAATCTCTGTGGTGTGATTTTATGATTTTTTCATAAACCAGGAAACTGAACAAAAGCACTGTTTAAGGTATTCTTGAAATCAGTTTCTGAAGCATTTACCAATTTTTGAACGAGTATTATCAATTCTTGCATTTAAATGAAAGCACTCTGAAATCAATTGGCGATTTTAAAATTAGTGATGTGTTTTAGAGTTTTCTTTGCATTATAAGGCATACACTCACAAACAGTTCTTATTGGCTTGCATGACATCACATGATAATATTCAAATGTCACATGATCACTAAACAGCCAATCATGACATTTATGAATATCACATGATAACCATTTTAGCCAATCACAGCAGAAGAAAACCTGAAAACTTACACTTGATCAAAGCTGATCTTATCAAAAAAGCTGGTGGTAACTCTAGCTGTCTTGGTAGTGAGTGTCCTGTAGAGTGATTTGCCACCATAGAATATGCCACAGGATAGAGTGAAGTGATCAAATCTAAAATGGAAAAAATGAAGAGTACCGGTATTCTATAAACGACTGAAGATGAAACTGTGGTACTCGCAAAAGTTCATTGTTACCCATCTGCAGTAAATCTAAATTTCCATGTTTTAAAGATTTTACACAAAATTTATCCTTGAATACCCTCTCAGTGACAAGGGTATCTTTCACAAACTGAATTGTCTTTATTCTGATCTGCATTAAATACATTGATCAGAGCACATCAACACAGCGTAAATGGAAAGTAATATGAATTTTGCTGTTCATCTGACTAGCAACCACTATAAAGGAACAAATAAGTCGCTACTGTTTGAATTATTTTTCTTGAACTATATTGATCAACAAAATGAAATAACTAGACAAAATTTTAGCAACCTGTAAGAATATGAATCGTTCCTCAATTTACATCTAACTTATATGCAGGGTATCAACTTCTGGGCAAAATAACATCCCTTTACTGAAACATGTTGTATTTTGACTGACGTAGCAAAAAAAAAATTCTGGACTGTTATGAGAAACCAGTTAGAGCCAATAGCAAACTTTCACAGCAATTACTTGTGGAATAACTTTGAGAACACAAGTGTAGATTAAAATACCAATATCTGTTACTAACTTTGATTTCCATTGAAGCGGTAATCTATGTACACTAGCTATCCTAATGTCCAGGTTCTCGGTCATTGATGTGATTGGCATCGGTGAGGACGCCGCCTTTGAGAGATGCACATGTCCCGTATCAAACGCCTTGCAGTACATTTCAGTCAACTGTTGGACCGCCCTGGTCAGGTTCTTGACGGCATCGTTCAGCTTCAGGGAAGTGGCCGACTTCAGCTCTTCCGTGATCCTGGTGATGTCGTTGGTTTCTACGGTGGCCAACGTAGCACAGATTGCTTTTACTGTCTGGATCACCTTGTTTGGATGTGCTCTTATGCTAGTATCCTAGAAAGATACATGTAATGACATCAAATCTGCCTGTTTGACATTTTCCCTTCATAATTACAATATTTACAGTAGATAATCAACTTTCATTCTTGACATCATTGTGAAATGGTTTTCCATACCTTGTGTGCATGATATGCTAATCACAAAAATTCCACACAAAATGGAATGATCAAAAATGCTATCTTCTTAACTTCTGCACACATATAACCGTATAATATATACAAATTACCATAGGCAGTTGAAATTTCTCCTCTTGTTATGTAAGGCACATGAACAAGGATATATAAATATGCATCATTAACATTGAGCAGTAACGAGTTGGCATCCCTAAAAATACTCATTTCTGTATAATATTTCTATATTGTATGGAATTGCAAACGTTAGACGCCATGTATGTTAAACACAGAGAACTATCTGTGAGTAACCAACATTCTAACAATTTCCCCCAGAGGGCACTGTTTAGTGGCTGGCATAGTCCCCTGTGATGTGCCCTAAGTAAGCAAACTGTATAAACAGAGCTCAAAGTTTATGTCATTTTATTTGACAGATTTTCTTGGTCCATTTATTGTAACTTTTTAAGATATTTAAAGTCAATTGCTGAATAATCTAGTTGGTTTTGATGCTGACTATTACAATATGTCATCAGCGTACCATGAGCATGTACCCATGAAAACAATAAGTAAAACCCAGAATTTGAATGGACCACAGTACAAACAAACCCTAGTGCACAAACGCACATAGGAAATACATGTACATGTCTTCCCGTACACATGGGTTTATTTGTACTGCCATCCAGGATCTATTGGGTGTACTGAGTTTGTAGAACCCATCGTGTCCTGTTATATTCCGGAGTAGAACCACTGGAGTAAGTTCTTCATGACCTCTGGACTAATTGGTATAAAAAATGTGACAGATACCAATTAACCCCATTGGCAGTGTACTTTGACCCAACGCATTATTTGGAATGGTGAGCTAGGACTGATACACTGGAATGCAGGGATGTACGGTATGTACCAGCCATTTGTCAACACAAACAGTGACCCTGAACCAACAATCATCCATACAGGATGTAGCAAAACATATGTAGCAATGAGCAACTTTTACGATATGTGTATCTCATCACTTCTTCTTGTATCAGTTATAATTTTACTGATTTTATCATCAATCAATTGATTGATCGATTGATTGATTTTATCATGAGATTCATACTTACACTCAGAGAATCTGAAAGTTTCTTGCACTCGCTGTAGAATGCATCAAGCAGTACTGTCATGCCGTGGGTTGATACGGCCGTTGTGATTGGTCGGTCAAACAGGTGACTGAAGTTGGTAACCATGATGTCATTGGTATCATCTTCAACCTGACAAGACAGACACGACATGACGAATGAAACCTACCGGCTTACCCCTGGTAACACCTTCAGTTACGTGTTACACTAATTTTTTAAAAGAAAGTGTACTGACATGTGTGTGAAAATGATGGTGATTTCAGAGAGGGACATAAATGGAATTGTGCATGGGTAATTTATAGCGGCAACATTATCATTGCTGGCATTTGTTAGAAAACAAATTCAGCATGGAAAAGTCGGACCCATGAAATGAGAAAGTTTGGGGACATGAAAGAGTAACAGTGTCAGTTATTCAGCACTTCAAGTAAAGCGCATAAGAAGAAAGTGGCAACATCTCTCGGTTAACATGAGTATTTATGTTGAGTGAAAAAAATCATCAAAAGTTGAAGGCAGTTGACCACCCTTTAAATCGTCAATTGCAGTAGAAAGCTACATGTACAATGTAGAGCCAACGAGGGGCTATACATTTGTAAGATAGAGTCTAGTCATAAAACCACACTCGGCACTTACTGTTCTGCGTAATTCTCTGTTGATCTCCTCTTTGTGCTGTAACACAAATTTCACATCTTTTTCAAACTTGATACAGTCCTGTACGTACTCATAATCACCAAGTAATGTGTCACTGCAAGCCAAAAGAATAAATGAGTTACAGGGACACTATCTGTACCTTTAGAAATTATATTTTCATATAAATGTTCTATTCTCTTTCTAAAACATGTTGAAATACAAGCATTAGCCTTGCTAAAACAACTTGTTGCATACAATATGCAATGTTTTTGTAGACAAATGAATTTTAATTCCAGATTAAAGAGGCACTCCCACTTGGTATAATTTTTAAAACACATTTTTTTAATGCCAACGGTCGATATTTGACGTGGCGACCGCGCGCGGATCGCGAGATATCGATAAGAACATGTCATTTCCCGAGAGTATTTTTCACATCCCGAAGTTTTATGATCGTTTCTGATTTTGACGCAAAATCCCCCAAAGTTTTGTTGTTGTGCTGATTAATGATATTCTGGGGAGTCTACAATAAGTTCGAACGACGCAATGAATTTACTTCCCACTGTAAAGACTTTATTATACAGCATTATGCCTTTACCTCAGGTAGGTTTTTTTAAAACTTCTCCTTAGTTTTGTCGTTTTCATTATTCTAAATCAGTTGTATTATATTTTTAACCAATACCACATAAACATCAGTTTTTACGAGTTAAATATTAGCCGCCTCCGATGACTACTTTTGTCGTCTGCCACACAGTACGCCGCGCGCGTGGCATGCGTCTATGCATATCACGCGGCGGCCGCTATGTATCAACCGCACGTAACTCTGCTAGTCACCTTTGCCAATTCTGGTGGAATCAGCAAAATTGTGTTTTTCGTTTATACGCCAAGTCAGTAAGACTCAGCTTTCTCCCACAGGCCATGACCGATCACCGACGCCAGTGGTACTGTGGCGTACAGCAGCGTCAGCGTAGACTCGTACTCCATAGCTTAGTTGACAATGGCCCCAGCCCGAACGTTCGATGTTTGGAAGCTGAATTTAGGTGGGCCACCGGAATTCAAACTTTTACTTTTTTGAAGACATGTTTTTATCGATATCTCGCGATCCGCGTGCAGTCGTCTCGTCAAATATTGACCGTTGGCATTAAAAAACTGTGCTTTAAAAATGTTACAAGTGTGAGTGCCACTTTAAAATTCAGCTAATAACAATAAAATGGAACATCACAGACATGTTGGTTATATCATTTGGCAAGTTCAAAACCATGTATATTATATCCTTAACAAAATTTCACAAAATATTAGAAGTGCAAAAATTTGATGATAGACTATGATTTGAACTTCCTCCAAACATGATTAATTGCTGAAACAAGAAGATGGATGTTTAAACTGCTGACAGGAAGGGTTTTGAAATTTTGGAACACAAACATTTCATTAATCAATTATCATATACACAGCTTCAATGACATGATCGCGTTATACCGTATAGTCAGCATAAATTTGCACATTCTGATGAAAACAGAGCTAAACTCTTCCTCCTAAACACAACAGGTTTCATTTGTTTTTTAAATATCCACAGTCCACGGTCCAGTGTTCTCATCAAAAAAAAATTTTGTGGGACATTTTGTCCCGCTGACCAAAAAAAAGCGGACAACGGATGATTTTTGTGAGACAATATATAAATATGTTAAAAAAGTCAAACTGCAAATACGAACCTTATTCTATGCATGGAAAAAATAAAGGACTCAACAACTCATTCAACTTAACAACTTTTTTGTAAACATTCGGTGAAAATATCAACTGATATTGAATATCAGTGCCTTTTAATGAAAAGTCTATGGGACTTTCGTTCTTTCCAGTGTGAAAGTCCATTTCGGGGCCCTCTACAATAACAGTAGTTGCTGGAGTGTCCAGTCGTTCAGCTCCCAGTTGATTCCTGTCATGAGTTACTTTTTTTTCGCACACTAAACCCCCTTTCACAACCAGCAGAAGGAATAGGCCAAGTCAGCATTTATTTAGATCAGGAAACATATCCCTATGATGTTTGTAAACAATCATCAACTTTTGACGTGAAATTTTGGTCGCCAGCCAAGGCTACAAATTTTGTCAATTGATTGAAGCATGGAAAAAAGACGTCCATGTTCTCACGTATAAGTTCGCCTGGAATAATATACTTATCACATGCGCAAGCCAAGAATTGATAATTGTTTGCATAATAAGAGAACTTTCCTCCAACTATTCCACATTTAAACCTCGGAACTACTTTTGGAATAATATCATCAATCGGCAGTGGGCCAGTTGTCGATCATTTCCAGTCGTGGGTACTAGGTCACGTGGGCGAGGAACGGAGCAAATGCCTGATAACATCACACAACACGTATCTCCGCGAAGTTTATATGATTCCAAACATAGCAAAGACCTAAAATTATCTCAGACAAAGTTGCGTTATTTTTCGAGAACAAAAATTCACTGAATCTCAACGGCACGAACACTATAACGTCGTTCCCGTCAAGACCCTGGTTGCCATGCGGAACTCACAGTATAATGCTACCAGCTTCGAGTTCGTTGTTTTCGAAAAATGTTCATGTAATTCCTTAGGGATATACAAGCTTTACATTCTTGTGTTTTCGTAGTTCGGATTATCGTTGTCGTAGCCTATGAAAATATTTATCGTGCCCATGACGCCTCCAGCTTCCGCGAATTCCGTGGACATGTACCGGTATGCATGCAAGGCGAACACCACGTCCAGTGCGTCAGACTACCACAGTCTCGTGTGGTTCAATACACGACGGCCGCTGTGTGGTGTACGTAATGATAATGCATCCACACATCGGCCATCATGTACCGAATCACAAGTGACTGTGGCTTAAGTACGCCCTCTGACGGGTATTGCCTCCAGATTGCCTCGGTTTCAACCAGGAAGTGTAATTACTCGCGTCAATCATTTACGTCCATGGTGAGAAGTATTGGCTGTATGATACGGCCGGCCGCGCCGTACGGCTGGCATCACGAAAGTTTTATAATTTCAAAGGCGCGCCACTATTGGCTGTATGATACGGCCGGCCGCGCCGTACGGCTGGCATCACGAAAGTTTATAATTTCAAAGGCGCGCCACTATTGGCGCGCACGCCAAGAAATCCGCGACAAAACAAAAAAATACGCGAGAATGTCGCGAATCGCGGCCTGGTGAGAACGTGAAGGTCCCTATGTCACTTAGTTTAACTTGTATAGTATAGCACTATATAATTAGATAATTCAAATATTAATACAGCATCGTGTGAGTACTTACTTGGAGAGATACTCTGCCAACCCAAGCACCTTCAACATGTAGGCATCACCGGCAAGGTCATCGACCTCATTGGTCAGCATGTATAAAGCCTGACCAATAATATGTTGAACTGATGTACTCACTACATTCAGAGTAAGGGAAAAAATTGAAAAGAACAGTTCTTAAGTGGTAATATTTAAATATTTCCTGATAAATTCTCATAAGATGAGCTACTATCTATTGTGTGAAATATTTCTGTCTCTAATCATGGCTTTGAGTTACTTCCCTATTTTTAACCCTTTGAACCCAGCTCGAACAAAAATGTCCGCATGATGTCATAGGGTACCAGGGGGTCAGGGTGCAAACGAAAGGATTGATTCATAAGTTCTGACAAACCAATTCTCACATTTTTTCTATGGTGTCTTAACGTATTGTATCTTGACGATATTGTAGAATCAATAATGGTTGCTTGGATATGAATGGAACTTCACAGGATTATCAACCTTGAAGAGAGTAGGTCAAGTTCAATTGGTTTTCTATTTATAGGACAATTGATTTAACCACATGCCATAAGTAATCATACCAGTATCAGAAAACAATCTTTCATACAGTTTATCTGATATCAACTTTTGTAAAATGAAACGTAGCCATTCAAATGCTGCTATATGCCAATGATTGCGTGGGACCCACATCTAATACTGCTCAACTGATGACCTTTGCCCTCTACAGGGTTGCACAAATCAGGTGATCTTCAGCCATGGCTGGGCTATCACACAGAGTGATCAGGGGGTGCCACACTGAATTACACTTCAGCTAAGGTGATACACAGACATTTTTAAACTTTTGCTCAACTGTCCAAAAGAAGGCTTTACACCATTTTCTTAAACAAATCAGAAAGATTAAAATTCTAGAGGTCACCACGCAAATCTTGGTCAGATTTACTGATACTTTTAAATCCAAATAGCCACTTACAAAACATTTTGAGAAAAATTTTAAAATTTTTTGATTTTCACAAAAGTGACTGGTGAGAATTTCACTATAAAAGGCTTCAAAATAAGTTCAGACAAGCAGAAAATCTGAGAAATATTGTGAAAATCTGAGTGTCAATAAAACTGCCCCAAGGAGCATTCTGTTCTGATAGGCTTATAATGCTTACCGTCACATGTGAAGGAGATTGGGTCTGATGAAATGGTACTGTGTACGACCAGTTCAACACTCCTTTCAAAACCAGTACTGTATGGATGCTGGAATATAGCACTCACTACATGGCCAGGATTGGTTGTCCTGTTATCGCTCTCGTAGTTGCTACGGAAACTACAAATGAAAAAAAAAAATTCTTTATTTTACGTTTATTCACCATGAGAAAGACGCAGAGCAAGCACAGGGGAAGACAAGCGGAAAGAAACTTTTGGAAGGAACTTAAATGAGTTTTCTGAGGGTCCTCTAGTTCTCAAATTCTCACCTTGGTGACCCCCTAGGTTACAAGTGAATTGATGCAAAATGGTATCTGTGTCAATTGACCTGCTTTCTGCTGTAAAAATATCAACTTTGGACTTACATATTACTACTCAAGCTTAAAAAAAATTGAATAAGCACATGTAGTAATCAAGTATTTTTACAACTCATAAAAGCAAAATGTTTCTATGTTCTATTCAAATATAAACTCTCAATTGTGCTGGTTTCGAGGTTTCAACACCGTTTTACGACCACAAAGTAGATTCAGTTTCAATTTTAAACTGATCTGAACACGGGCATTCTGTTGTTCTTAAATGATGGTGTATAAGCGTGTAAACATGATTTCGTATTTTAGTTTCCGTTTGCCGCTGGAGAACTTACATCGTGATTTTAAAAAAATAAAAGCCTAAAAAAATGAGGTATTATTAATACAAAAGAAACAGTCGTATTCTGCTTGTTCACGTAACTGATTATTCTTTCTCACGCCCGGTCTCTCTGCACCGCGGCATGCACGGCAGAGTTCTTACCAGAGCGTATTTACCGCAATCATGAAGCGCGTAGAATGACTATGGTACGTTGCTATGACTCAAGTGTACATGAGTGCGGTGGTTGGAATGGAACATGCACGCGACGACAGCTATGCACGCGAGCGCCTCTGAACTGTCGTCTGCTGTCCCGGCCTCAGAGACGTATATATACAAGGGTATGCTCATATGAACATGGAATATGACGATGTGCGTTACAAAAAAGGGGGGACAGGGGGACAGATACTATTACCCTCTGAAACGTCTGCAAAAGTAAACAAATTTTTTATTTTTAAAATGTAACTCACTGACGATAGAAAGTAAAATACAGAATGAAAACAAAGAAAAAAATGTGAAAATGTAACCCTTGACCTGCCAGGCTTGTTCACGTTCCGTTCGACCAAACAGACTGAGAGAAAAAAATGCACATTTGAAAAAATATTTCGGGTTCTATTGAAAGGCTTTCACTAAAACTGAAAAAAATTAAATGTTCTTCTTTGGAATATTATATTGGAAGGTTTTTACTACGAAGAGATATAAAAAATAGCGTCAATGACACTGTAGCTCCCATCCTGGACTATTAGTGTTTGTTCTCTGGTCAGATATTTGAACATGTGTGAAAGGGATAAAGTGCATGAAGTGAAAATACTTAAATGAAATGTACTGGAGACAGTGAAATATGTTTAATGTAATTATTCAGAATATAAAATGGAAAAAATACAGAATTAGATATATCGAATACTGTGATACAACCATTAACTCAACAAGTCATTTACAATGACATAGTCCCCACTTGTAATAGGAGTATTAGTCTTGATGGGGCAGGAAAATGTGGTCATTAAGAAGTATCACTGGAGTGTATATGTTGAGATCTGTGGGCACATAGGTCTATGTCGTTGTTCCCAATTTGAAACACATGAGGCATGTCTAAGTTATGGTTCTAAATCGGGAAAAAGATCTGACCTCTACAGGGTTTTCAGTAGAAATTTGCCCAGGCGGAGAAATGTAAATTATAGGTGGAGAAGGAAGCCGAGGTTGGGGTGGGGACGTCGTGTCGCGGCGGCGGCAGCATAACATTGGCAAGGTATTTTGAACAGCAATTTATCCAGTTTTGTTGAATGTCAGTGTAAAAAAGTCTGTATTTTCAAAACAAAAACTGTTTGTGGTTTTTTTTGTTAAGTGGAAACAATGTACCATCTTACTCATATCATTTGTTTTGTTTGTCCTTTCTTCACTGTGTCACTGTCTGATGACATTTTCCATGAGAACACAAACAGTTACAGAGATGGTCAGTGCCCTAAGTTATCATCCTATGTGTTGATATTACAGAGTACTAGAATCAACAAGGAAGCAACAGTAACTTTTGTTATATTCAATAAGAGTACTACAACTACTGGCAGATATTCCATGAATTTGGCGAAAAACTTTTTTGTGATTAATGCCAAACTGAATGTAGTATCGAATTTACATTTCAATTAAAAGAATATGTTGTTCATATTAAAACATGTCACACTAAAATTATACAGGAGTCATTAGAAAATCCCAGGTAAGTAGTTCCTTTTCTCTTTCAGTTTAAAGGGACAAAGTCAGTTTTGACTTTTTTGATATCAAGAATACAGGGAATACTTGCATAATAATTACACTCAGTATGCACAATGATGTCAATGCAGAAACTCAAAGTGATGAAAAGTGTGAGATACAACCCCCTTATTTACCAATTCAATGAAACAAAAAAGTTAGCTGCTCTAGCAGTAAAACAACTTGACGTACAGCCTCAGGGTTGGCATTGGAGTTTGTTTTTTATTTTTCACCTGCAGTTCACAAAAGGCCTCTAAAAAGTTTGTGAATACACATTTTCAGTTAGATGCAACAATATGACAATAGAAAAGTGTTTGCAGTATCAGTAACAACTATAATGGGCTTCCTACCTCTATGACTGACCTTTTAAGTGCAGTACACTGAAACTTGTGAAAGAAAAAATTGTCTCTTTTCCATAAGCATATGCTGTATCAAAGAAAATACACAAGTCCTGAAAAATATTGTTGCTTTCTTTTCCCCCAGCAGTCACGCACTAGTACATGTATCAATAGCAAAAAAGAAAAACATTGCATCGCCACCAAAACAAATGAGGGGAAGTCTCCAGCTGGCTGTGATGTATCTAGTGAACTACGTGAATAATATTTACATAATTATAAATTTGCCTACCGTCTGCAAATGCTACAAAAGTGGATGTTTTTTACCGAGAAAATTAACAGAGTTCACGCGGGGCAAAACACGTTATTTATTACTAGATTCAAAACTTAGTCGATAAAATTGAGACACTTTTTCCAGCATTGAAAGGTTTCATGATCGGGCCATTTACCTACAAATGTACATGAAAGCATGGATCGCGTGCTAAATATGTATATTTTAGATCAAAGGTCATCAAGGTCACATGACATTTTGTCAAAATATCTGAGATATCTGTGTGAACGGATGGACTCACGGAAGACGAACAGACGGACATGACCCAATCTATAAGCTCACTGGACTTCATCCGTGGGGACTAAAAATTGTGTCACTGCATCCTTTTTGCAATATGAATACGATGAGAAACTAAATTTTTATTTTTCGTGGCCTTATACATGGGAGTCTATGGAGATCTGCCTTATACATGGGAGTCTATGGACGTGTAAACTAAAAATATGCAAATTTCACCACGATTTGCCCAAATTTGGCAAAGGTCACTCCTATGCACTTCCATACCAAGTTTCAAATCAATCGGACTTGTGGTTTCAGAGCAGGAGATTTTTTGACCAAAATGGGAGAAAATTACAAAAAAATTCATGAAAAATAGCAAGTCCAAGATACTGACCCAAGATGTGCACAATCATTTCATGTCAGCCCAAAGTACTTACATGCTAATTTTTCATGTAATCTGCTCAGTGGTTATTGAGTTTTTTCAATTTTGACTGTTTTACATTTTTTCACTTAATTTGCATATTTTTGGCAATGACAACTTCATTTGAACAAAATCTCATCTACAGCCCATCATCCATGTACACACCAAATATCAAGATGAAATGTACAGCGGTTTTGGAGTTTTTGATGTTGACGGACAGACATACAGACATACAGACATACAGACATACAGACATACAGACACACAGACATACAGACATACAGACATACATACATACAGACATTTCCCTAGCCTATAAGAATAGCTTCCATTGCCATATATACATATGGCTATGGGAGCTAAAAATATGTCCTTTCTTCTGCGCATGGCGAAACCACAGAACGGCATTTGCTATATTAGCGTATTTTGCGACGTTCGAACATCCAAAGTCGCTACCTTATAACAGCAATTTGTAACGCACATAGTCAGGATTAGCAACGCATTTATTCTCGCTCATATTTTAAATATCTACTACATGTCTGTCATTTTCATAACTTGATGTGTGCTACGATGCCATTTCAAATTTCATACGTCGTTTTCGCGACGGAACACGACTCACTTCATCGGTAAATAATATCGTCCAGAAATGATTTGCATACCCTTGTGTATATATATCATTATGTGAAACGACACAGTGCAGGTCACGCGCGTACCTATAGTATGCGTATATATGTGTGCGTCGTTCCGCCGCGACGTTTAGCATCGAAAGAATACGGTCGATGTGGTCGCTTGTGACGTTCCCATAGACACGTCCGACCTTTATCTGGTTTTGTAGCTAAGTAGGCATTTCAATCTGAACGGCATTCTGTTATAAATTTCTTACACAGTTATCATCAAAGTTCGTATTTACATATCAGCAGCTTAGTTTATTCAGACTATCAATTCAGAACAACAGAGTGCCCGTGATCTGAATGGGGAAAAGTAAATTACGTGGAAATCAGACAAGCAGTTCAAATATTTTGATAAAAATTCAAGAAATTCACTAACTAAACATGCAAAGCTGTACACAATTTCACAACAAAATAAACAGATCTAGATTGCCTGATCTACTGCACTAACAAATCATACTTCAACTTGATATGACGAACAGTGACTGGAACTTTGACAAAAAATTATCATATTGGAATTCAACTCTGTCATTTCCAATTATCACAGCATACTGGTACCGGTATACTTTGCCATGAAGACAAGATGGCAAGGACCATACCTAGTGTTCATAGAGTGACAGAAATGCAGAACTTACTTTGCGATGGTCTCACAGAACGCTGTGGCTTCTTCATCTTTCTCCTCGGCCAGGTCAAACAAACCATCACCAAAGAAGACTCGATCCGCCTGTGAAAAGAAAAGACAGCATTCAGCATGTACCTTTTGCCATCACATTTTATAGCTGACAGTCATATTTCATAAAATTCCGGTCAAAAAACAGTTTAAGTGTTCACAGCTTCTCAAATTTTTTCTGCAATAGGAACATGGCGATTGGAATCTTGGACATGCTAGCTGCAATATATATTAAATACAGACCTGAGAAATACAATGCACAAAGTGAGACAAACAGGGGAACTATGTATGTATTGAGTATGACTGCTTCAACAATTGCAACAAAATATGTGAAAGACTATAGGAACAACAATATACACCCACCATGATTTCATTTGGGTAGATGTTTAACAGACTGCTAATGTATGTATACAATGTACACCTTGTCGTTGACAAATGCGTACACACACAAATGTCAGATTGAGGGGTCGGTCACAATGCTGCTACATGTAAACCTTTGAACAGTGTGTCCTAGGAGATGAGTAATTGTCCTGTCAGAACATCACTGCTGATAGAACCTGACCGCAGTCTCCAATACAGCCTGGCTGTATCTTTCACAACAACTAAAATGATTAAATATTAATGGGGGTAACTTTACAGCATTTCATAACATAGGCATTTCCTGGCTCAGCCCATTGCTAATGATTTACTTTATCTGAACTAACACGTCCCATCGGTATTTGGCAATTTATGCTTATCTCTATAGAGCAGACGTTTCACAAGTTTCTAATGAAAAGTGAAGAATTTCGTGTCGAAGTGTAGTTGTATAATTACAAGCGCAGTCGTATGTGTATAACCACACGTACCCATACCAGTACATAAATGTACGTGAAGCTAGCAGAATAACTGTCATGTCACAGAGTATACAATGTGTCTCTACTGATGAATATCAATAATGAGCCATATTACAGATTGTCGACAAAACTAAAAGCATAAGTCACTGTCAAGAAGACTGAAACATGTACGACACAGCAACATTCTAGAAATCATGGCCTCTTGATGTATCTGTTATTATTTTTCCTGCATATGCAAAAAAAAAAATTATGAAAATCAGTGAGTTGGTGATTTCTACTCATACTTTGTTATCAGGCACAGCATGTAGAATTTTGTTATGTAATTTTGGCATGTGTACAAGAAATTACATCATCTGTGTATTCATATTTGACACGTGATGTAGAAGAAAGGTGATGCTGATAGCAGGCTGCTGACAATATCATGTGCGGTCAATGGGTATTGCGTCTTGGATGTATTCACACTCAAAAAATATCTGGCAAGGATCTGGCTAGGACAAAATAAATCTTCTTTAGGGTATAGATATACATGTACCGGTAGTCCATACCCCCACTTGATGCCTGGTTCAAGCATCAAAGCTGACACAATATCCATGGTAACAGTGCCTGTGACCTCTGACCACCAAGATTTAAACAGTCTGATAACAGTGAAGTTGCCCCATACTGTACATGTATGAACAGTCTGATAATAGTGAAGTTGCCCCATATCGGACCATAGCCATAGCTCTGCATCCACACACAGGGTATGGTACATGCACAATGTGGGCATGCTAAAATTTCATGTCCGAACGAGCCCCACGTACACTACGGTAGTACAGAGAATGTACAAACGCATGCATTGTCAATGGTACAGAGTTTAAAATTGAAATACTTGCATTGAAATAGTTCAGCTGACTGCAGCGTCCGAGCATCATAACACACAGAGAAGGAAACAATCCAAAGATATACTGTAAACGTTCGGTGGAGTTTGAAATGAAGCTGCGTCGAGTGGCTTCAATGGCAAAATAGAGGAAGTTGGCAATGTGAAACAACCACATAATTATACACCAGTAAAATTTATTGCGGCACGCACAACTGTACCGGGGTAAAATAGAATATGAGAAGTGATGTCTTAATGCTTGGTCATTACCGTAATGTCACTGAGAGCTGACAAGCAGAAATATGGATTTTCACCAAAAAATTATAATGAATTTCACTTTATGCATCGCATTTTTGCTTCATGGGTACTGGCCAATTTTGACATTACTGAAGACAATAATTGTTTCAGATTGTCAGCATTTTCAATGGTCAGCAATAGAGAACTGCTGTGATATATTACAAAACTCTGAACATGTATGAACAAGTAATACACTGTGATCTGCAAACAATAACACAAACTATCCACAGGCCCACATGTTTTTTTTTGTTGGTACAACTGTAAGGCTATACGCACCTGGAAACAAAAAGTTTTAAACTTTTGCTCAAACTTTCCTTGCTCATGAAAACTGTAAACCATTCACTTTAATAATCAAGAATAAAAATCAAATGCCACCATGCAAAAGTTTAGAATTCAAGAAAATTATCCAAAATTTTTGGTCGTATATAAATTCAAAATGGCCACTGTATCAGTGACAGTACCCTATATCAGCTCTTCAGCGAAAATTGTAATTTTGATTTTTCAATTTAACCCTTTCACTGCCATGGTTTGACCCTAACCCATTGTTATCAACAGTGCTTATGGACCTGTTCATATGCAACGGAGGGTGAACAGGTTAGAGTATCATCTGGCCGCTCTCACAGTGGCCAGTGAGCATGGCTGGGAAAGTACCTGTATAGTAATTAATGGTGTGATACTGATGGTTTAGTGCAGCAGGCGTGATCTCAAGACACAGGGGACGAACAGCTATATGCCAAAGTCACACAAGACCTTGACGAAACCTTGGTAAGAAATTTCATGCCACACTGCAGATTAAAGAATTTGAGGCTGACACAGCACAAGCATTTGCTAACTTTCACAACACTTTTGTACATAGCCATCTGTTGCACTGAATTCATCATGTACCATGGTCAACAGTCAAAGTCGTAAAAATGATTTTTCAAAAACCTGCATTGCTTACCATTTGCAATTGCATATATGTACATGTACATGTACCGTACGGGGTAGGTGTATGGTTGCTCTCAGCCAGAACAATCGGTAAAAAAACAAATTTATCACTACAGTTTTTTTGAAAAAGGTCGTCGGGGGAAGAAGTAACACCAATAATACAGAGGAAATTCATGACTATACACACTACGAAACTTAATCAAAAACTTACAGTGGGTTCTTCCCCAGCGGAATAATTGGAAAAAAAGATCGTTTTGAATAGCATTTCCTGCAATTAATATGTGTAACATCCTCCTTTCCCTTCATGTTTTCATTTTGTGTTACGTTTCCCACACATTTACTGACTTTCCAAATTACAGTCCTACAAAAAAGGTCACTTTGCAAACTGGCGAGGGTACCCAAGAGTTTTATAAAATTCAGGGACAAAGGGTAGCTTCCTTGTCACTTGACTCTCTGACCCTTTACAAGCATTGAACCAGTACTAACAAAGGTTAAAGGTTACAGTGTAAAGTTCAGACTTCCAGAGTCAATTCAAACAAGGGCAGCTTTCTATCTACTTGGGCACACTGACTTTTTGCATGCAGTATGCAAAGGTCAAAGGTGACTACACATGTGCAGTAGACCACTTTTGCAGATGCTCAAAAAATTAATGCCGTTACTGGGGTTGTTATCTAGTGTGTAATGCATGTAGTAAACAAATGTACATATTTCATTTGTGTTATGAATGGAACAACCCGTGAGTAGTGTTACATAAAATTACTTCATCTATTGCTGACGAGAAATACAAGTGTACATTCTTTAAACTCTCAAAGTGTTCTAACAGCACAGTACTCTGTTTTTGATAACATTAGTCATTCTTGAAAGACAGTTTCACTTCTGAAATCTTTTTACAAAATTTACTCTTTTTATGCCAAAGGGACATAATTTTAAGTTCATAACTGAATTTCACACAAAGCGATTCAAATTTTGTTAGAAAGTTGGAAGTGAAATTCTGACGATATTGCTGGGATATATGTGAAAAGTGTTGATATCCTTAAGCCAAGTGACTTACCATATACATGTAATTCATGGTACTTTAAAATAATTATTTTGGTATTAAACATTTACACATTCCTTTGTTTCTTAAAAACCCTAAACAAGTATATTATATAATATGGAAAATTTACTTGGTGTAAAATACTGTCTGAGGCAGGTGTGGGTTCTGTGACTTAAGGTAAAATGCTAATTGGGGACAGACATTTGGACTCAAACTTTTACAAAACTGTTTTTGTCTATGACTTGGGGGCTTATTTTGAAGCATATGAAGAAATAAAAGTATTTACTGGCTCATTTTCGTGAAAATCAAACATTTTTCCCCATAAAGTTACACAGGGATGGTGGTCATACTGATTTTCAATTTTCGGGAAATATTGGGTGTTTACTGATTCTCTTGACAAATTTCACTCAGTGACACCCAAGTTTTATTCTCAATTTTGAACAGGAATGATAAGTTTCCTCACGGAAAATTTGAAAAAAGTTTAAGTTTTTCAATTTTAAAGCACCCCCTACCTTAAATCATGCAGTGTTTTTGCTAAGGGCGGTAAGCAGGTAAATATTACCGGGGTTCCCAGCGATTTTACGGGGGTTCCCCTTGGTATATCAATGCAATCAGATTAGGGGACAGCAACAATGTTACCAGGGTTCCCAAATCATTTACCAACATTCCCCAACCTCAGCAAAAAACACTGAAATGTACTGGTATAATCCATATGAGACTGATGATGTACATGTAAGCTCACATTGTACCGGAAGAAGAAATTAACCACACATGCGATTTGATTTCAGTTTTCAAACAATAGGAAGTCTGCTATATCCAACTGAAACATAAACTGACAACTGGTTCAAATTGTAGAGAGAAGACTGATATTTTTGTTGGGACTCCGGTTTGAATATTCTGTCAACTGGAAAGCTTCAAGATAAGCCAGAGAAGACCATACAGTAGGGTAAGGAAGAAATTTCCAAGTGTAACTGGGTGCATATGGCAAAATCAGAATTACACTGAATCTCTTTAACTCAGGATACTACTGGCATGTGTTTCAGCCCCTCTGTTCTCTCATTGGTGAAGGATTGAAAATATTACATGTATGTAAAGGCGTATAGGCATATGATACTTATTCTGCGAGGTGTAAACCTATCTTACACTGGTGACTCCTAGGCATATAGGAAGTGTTCAATGCCATGACATTGATATAAATATTGGATTTCAGTGATGTGGCTAGAATTACATAAGGGGAAATATAAGCATTGAATGCTATGGACAGTGCCCTATACCATATCATGTGTTCATATCATGTTTGCTATATTGTACACATGCTCTGAGACACAGTTGAACTCCGACATGTTGAATTTCTTTTAAAGAGATGATCATGCAATAACAAAAATAATAAGTACAAATGTAATATTTACGAAAAACCCTGGCACTGATATGAGTCTATGTCAAACTGGAAAGAAAAGAAAGGAAATTATCAACTCTTATATAAGATAGAGTCGACAGAGTAGTTAGTGGACATGTTAACCACTGGGCTACTGAAATATAGAAGGTACCAGTACAGCATGGGACATCCATCAGAACACAAACTGTTGACTGAAATCTTGTTATCATGTTTTAAGGTCATGCACTCTATTAAATTTTAGATATTTTGACCATGTGTGTAGATATTCATGCCTATTGGTTAAGAAGGATATACATGCACTGTGATTAACTATTTTAGTGCTGAAGTTACAACACGTCATGTACAGTGGTGCAGGGAAAATGGAGATCTAAGTTGAAACGTACCGATATGTCTTCAAAAATGTATCGAACAGGGGGAGAAACCATGGATACGTGGAATGATCCTCAGCAGTGATATGCAAAAGCATATATGTCATGTAGACATGTGAAACAAAACCACTGGGTGTGATTATCCTTAGTGAAAGTGAAGTTACATACATCAAGCAACGGTTCAGTCTCAGGAAATCATTTCCTGATACACATGTATGTAACCAGACATCTGTGAAAGGTGAGTGATCGATCAAACAAACTGAACAATCAACGGCACTGACAGATGTCACCTCACAGCCTGTTGGCCCGAATTACATCAGTGTCACCGTTGGTGACCTTTTGGTGTCAACTTCTTGACCTTTGACCCAGTTTCATGGAGAGTGACCTCTGACTCATGTCACCATTGCAGGAAGTGACGTGTCTGTCAGACTTGCATTGCGAGAGTATACACAGACTACTTGTACTTCAGTTAAAGGGTCTGAAACAGGTGGCTCTTTCCTTGCAAGCTACACAGTCCTTCACATCATCGAACAACAATAGCAGTATAACATCCAACATGTACTGCACTTGATAGCTACCTGACAAAATCTTTTTTATCAAATTATACATGTTTAACCCTTTACCTGCCAGGTTCATATTTCACCATCGGGTCAAGTTGGTTAACACTTGTGAAGGAAACATGTCCCATACATTTTAACAAAGACTTGAAGATTTGAAGGTCCCTGAACACAGAGATACTGTAAACATGATTTTTACAGACTGAAGCCGCTCTAACATACCAAGCCAAGTGGGTAAAAATATGTACCGGTATGGTTTTGGCTCAATACTATTTTTTACTGACTCGGCAGATAGAGAAGTGATACTGTCTGGCAGGTAATACATTTCACATACTTTGACTGCTAAAATTTTCTGATTAGGCCAAAAAAAGAAAAAGAAATGTTTCTGGTCAGCGCGCGCGTCACTTGAACAACAGCGCGTCACCCTTTTTTTTCTGTTTGTGGCCGGCGGCCGTGGCTGACACCAAACCAAAATGGCTGAAGAGAAAGAGAAAATTCTGTGGGGGGCATGATCAGTGACTGCATGAACAGTATATATGTGACTATATTGATAAAACTATAAAACTGACCCTCCTCCCTCCCTTGAGGGAAAAAAAATTTAAAAAAAATGAAATGCGCGTCGCCACACCATTTTTTAAAGGGAGACCTGACCAGAAACATTTCTTTTTTTTTTGGCCTTATCCTAAAAAGGGTGGAGGGATGGTGATCAGAGAAGGAGGTCATAACAACTAAAATTGCTATAACACATCACTCAAGGAAAGCATAAAGGTAATGGGCTCAGCAAAGATTTAACATTATCTGCATTGAGCTCTTTCACTTAAAACGCACTCTATTGTTATGGTAACATGCGACTTGAAACAGGAAGTTTCAAACTTTTGTTTACACTTTCAATGGGGGGGGGACTTTCACAATGAAGAATAAAAATCAGGGGTCATCACACAAGGATCAGGGTCAGACATACAAATCAAAAGTACCAACTTTACCAATACCTGAGATTGCAATGGGTACCTCTACCCTGTGTTCACCCTGAAGGGGAAGTTTCAACTTTCAAAGTTAACTACATAATTGAAATTTCGTTTATTCCACTGGCTTTGAAATGTTCCAGACAAGCAGCAGAATGACAAAATATTGCAAAAGCCAGAGAGTTTGAAAATCTATCAAAGAGACATGCTCTACACGTACCGGTACCTTAACCATGTAAGTAGATTTGTCTACAGACTCTCGAGAAATGATTTATCACTGTTTTACACCTCTTTCTGTCGGATATACATGCATGTACAAGGTCAAGTTGGTTGAAACCATGACTTATTCTATATTCTGACAATTTTACAGATTTCACATACCCCATAGCATACATCTAATCAGACTTTACCAGATCCCTAAACACATACATTGTACCAACGTGAAAATTTTAACAAACTCCTGCTTAGACAGGTAAATATAGTCAATTTTCCTGAATTGACCTGATAGCATACATGTCATGAAAGAACATTGATCTCTGATGTTTCAGTTCCTTATATTTTTTGACTTGATGTAAAGAAAGAGAAGGATTTGTAAAATAAGTAAGTAAATACAGCAGAGTTACATGTATGGCCTTAGTGTTAGAAGGAAACAGACGAAAAAGAGACGTTTAGAAAAACAGATCAATGTACCGTGTACCTTATTTTTAAAATAATATTCTTGTGTGCCTATATTTTAAAATAATATTCTTGTTCTCTAGAATATCAATCTACTTACAGTCAGAAATGTACCACTGTACACAGGGTTGTCATAGTGAGTACATGTATGGGAAAGATATGACACCTGTATTAAACCATTAAAGTATTTCAACAACAAAGTACAAAGAAATAAATTGTCTGAATAGACAGAATGATTTACGTACCTGAGCATTTTCTGTTGATCCAGCTGTAAATGAAATCGGTCTCCACGTCGCACTTTTTCGGACTGCAGCTTCTCCACCTTTTGATGAGCGTTTTGGAGAACCTCTCGTTGTAGGCATCCTGGGAGATTTGGGCCTTGGGGGCGGGGTTTTGGACTTTTCCCTTGTTGGTGACTTGGGTGGTGGCGGCCTCTCAGGTGGTGAAAGAGGCCTTTTCACCATTGTATTGTCAGAATGTGATTCTGAATAGCCAGTTGGTGAAACAGATGGTGACTTTTTCGCAATAGCTTCTGATTCAGCATATGATGGCGGTAATTCAACTCCTCTTGTTATTTGCGATTCTTCGTAAGATGGCGGAAGACTTGAATCACTTGCAGACTGTGTTTGTCCCGCTCGGAGAGGGTCAAAATCCATCCAACTGACGTTTGCAGCAATGTTATTTTCACTGCGGCTGAGTCGTATCATGTTCGGGTCCTGAAGTGGAGATGGCGGCCTTGGCGGTCTCGGAGGGCGATTCACTTCCAAGACGTCAAACTCCCGCAAAATGTCATCCATAGCTCCGTCACTTGCATCATTAGATTGTGGTCTGCGATTATCTGGTGTCGCCGTTACACTGATAGAGGGCGCTTCATTTGACCTGTCATTCCACACAAAGGCCTGTTTTGTAGTAGAAGACATTTTATTGTTAACATTACATCCTTGCCAGGTGCTTTTTACTGATGAAGTGTTTACAACTGATAATGAAGATGATAGTGGAGGCACACTCTTACGGAAAGTTGATGAATCGGGAGAGCCAAATGTTTGCCAAGTCTGTGGCGTATTCTTTGTCGGCGCTGAAGAGCTTAGCATGGACGCTGATGGTTGCGAACACTGTACTGTAACTCTTGATGGAATATTTGCTTGAAAATGTTGATGGTTGACTCTCGGCCTTATGGGAACTGGAGCCACAACGCCAGATGGTAGTGCAGTTGATGTGAAATGACGTGGTGCCCGTGGATTTGATGGCATTAGTGAAGATGACAATAGCATTCTATGTGTTTGATTCCAACTTGCTGATTTGGATGACTCTCCTCTTACCCCAGGTGTGTACTTCATGAAAGCTGACGATGAACTTGAGGAGAAAGCCCGCTGCGGCTGCGGCTGTGCATGGAAATACTGCTCCAAGTTTGAGCCAGAGTGGCTGTGCTGAAGGCTTGTTGAAATTCCTTGCTGGCTGTTGGATAGCATTCCTGAACTGACAGGCTTTTGTCTCTGGGACAGCTGCGGGCTGTTTGGCAACGACTTGGTTTTGATGGGATTGGTTGCATCGGAGAGCGCACTCCATGGATCTTGCTGTGGCCAAGCACATGATTGTCCAGTGACATTTCCAGCGTTACTTACCCCTGTTGTGGTGCCAGAGTCCACGCTGGTGGTCGAGTTCGCGTTCGCTGATGCTGCTGACTGAGTACCAGGCGCGAAAACCTGCAGTAAGTCTTCTCGGTAAGACACTGAGCTGCCACCTCGCTGCTTCAGAGGGTCAAAGTCAAGTTCAAGGTCAATCAAGTTGGGTTCATCTGCTCGTTGGGTACTTGGCTGCTTCATGGATGAAGGTGGTGGGGGCCTTTGCGGCCTTGGACGGCTCTGAATTCGCCCCTTGCCTTCACTGGCACTGCGGCGCAGCGCTGACTGGTACGATGCACCTGATGACGTATATCCGCGTCTTCTTAATTCATCCATTCGTGCAGATTCCATACTCAAAGCCATAGCTTTCTCTAGTTCTGCTTGCTCTTTGCTGATGGCAAGTGCGTTTGCCAGGTCAGCTTCGTACTGCAGTACGTCCGATGATTTGGGTGGAACCTGCGGCGTTGACTGTGAATTTCCTGACTGCCCATCCTGCGGTGCAAATGCCATTTTCTGTAACCCTCACGATAAAAAATTGAGGCTTGAAAATGCATGAAAGAGCCGTATAAAGTGGTGAAAAATAAAATAAAATTAAAAAAAGTTCTGCCGACTTAATTCTGAAACCAATCCAATGCGGTACAATATTCAGCTAAATATGCAGTACGATTACTGGTACTTTGTTTCCTTGTGAGAACTTGTGTATTTAATTGGCTCCAATTGACAAAATGCAGAAAACCTGTACAGAGAAATAAAAACAGAAATTGAAGCATATAAGTAAATTTTGTTTTCTGCAACTGCAAATGATAGGAATATAAACACACAATACAAAATGGTGTGAAGAACTACATCTTTATGGGCTGAATCAAAAAGAAAACAAGCTTTGGAATGTATTGTCTTAAGAAAACTCACATCTGTATCTTGTGCCTCAATACTAATCCTCAGAGACTTAAATTGTGACTTACATTTTTCGTAAAGAACTTTCAAAATATTTTCTATCAAAACCAAGAATGACAATCAGGCGTCAGTGTATCCAATTTTGATACCAAAGAAACAAACTATCTTGAAGGGCCAGTTATGCCAATTTTTGATTATGATTTCATTAATTTTCTTTTGTATATCAATTGCAACTTCTTATTCTACTCCCCCAAAAATGTTGAAACATCCACTATTTAGCTTGTTAACCTAATGTCTATATGTGTAAAATGCATTGCAATTGTTTACATGTGAATTCTAGTCTGGACCGGAAGTCACTTTTCAGCACTAACAATGCAGTTTACATATGTAGTGTCTGAGTCGACAAGCTGAACACTGTGTATATCAATATGCTTTGGGGAGTAGAGAAAGGAATTATGGTTGATGATGTTAAAAACAAAAATGGTGAAAAGATTCTCAAAAGTTAGCAACATTTCAAGATTTCGAAATTCAAAATGGCTACTATAACGATAGTGTAACTGTGTTAACTCTGTAGGGAAAAATCAAATTCTCAACTTTGACAAAGACAAGATGATGAAACTTTCATTTAACTTTGCAAGCTTCAAATGAATCGACACAGGCAGTAGATCAGGAATATACCGGTCCTGTGAAAATTTAGTCAAAATATCTATCTTAATGCACGTTCTACTTGGATAACAAGGACACATTGTAGAATTTCCCTGTTCTCCTTAACTCTGACCTTTTCACCGATTTTTCCATAACTGTTGAGTAGAGAGAATATCAATCCTTTTATCCCCATCTCCCTGTGTTTAGGTCCATCCCGCCATTGATAACAATGGGGTTCTACTTATATATTTGGAGGAAACATGGTCAACCTGCATACGTTACATACACAAGTACAGTATACACCCTGATGGTCCATTAAAGCAATTATCAGTTTCATAGACCTTTTAAATGGATGATCATTATTCAATTAACATACCCGTACAAACATACAGTATGGAACAAATCACAATTTGATATGGTGTGAATACCAGAGATACAGGTAGTGTGTGTCTCAACAGAGCACTGTGACCTTTGACCTACAACACTTCGGAATATTTTGAGTCGATACAAGGAATTTCTTGAAATCATCCATAATCATACATTAAAAGTTAAATGGATGATCATTATTCAATTAACATACCCGTACAAACATACAGTATGGAACAAATCACAATTTGATATGGTGTGAATACCAGAGATACAGGTAGTGTGTGTCTCAACAGAGCACTGTGACCTTTGACCTACAACACTTCGGAATATTTTGAGTCGATACAAGGAATTTCTTGAAATCATCCATAATCATACATTAAAAGTTTACTTATTTTTTCAAAAAGACGTTTCTTTCAAGAGTCAATGGTGCATCAATCTACCTTGCAGATAACAGAGTCCAAGAGGAAAATATCACTTCTCTTATCATACCGGTAATTTTCATTGTCTATAATTTAAACAGTTGCGCATGCCCTGACATTTCTGTTCAAAAAGAAGTACTTCACCCACAGGGTAATATAGTTTTCCACTCAGACGAAGTTTGACGGGACATTGAACTTGGCATTATAGAAGTTCACCTGCTTACTTTCAATGTAATGTTGGACAATCCCGCTCTGGAAAACAGAGACTATATTAAATCTTAATCTTTACATATTGATACTTCCTCTGACTCAGTCAGGTTACTTTCACACAGAGTGAAATTTCTTGTAAGTACTTGACCAGACCAAGCAGTGAAGTAACTTGTTAGCATTGGGAGTGTACAGTCTAGTACAATAAAACACCTTTTAAGACATTTTACCTCATTGCATTGTATCAGCTTCTGCAAGATGAAATGTTGACGCCAACACTACAGTATGCAAATGGTTGTGCAGGACTCACATGTTACTCATCATGACCAACTGACAACTTAACCTATGCCCTTTAACTTAATATTGATTAGTTTTATTTAGCAGTACTGACTGAAACACATTTGGCATATGGCCATTGGCAGTCTGTCCTTACCCTGCACAAACAGCCAAGGCACAAATCTCTCACAGATTTAATTTCAGGCCAGTCTTTATATTCATTAGTGGCAAGCAGTTTTTGAGAAGATATCCGATAGCTCACCCTCATATCTTCTGAAAAGATCCCTCATCATGCTTGTCGTTGCGAATCACACACAACCAGGAAATATTTGGAAGCAACCTTGGTACATTGTGAAACAAATTATGTAACAGTGTGATTTATAGGTGTTATATTAATATGCATCCTCAGGGTTTACATCACTTTTAACTTTTGAGAGTCCCTGGGACTCCTGGTGTTAGAAAATGGGAGTCCTACATCAAAATATGGGGGTCCCAATTTATTTCACAAAAATGTTTTATAGTTTATCAATGCCATGGTCTTCACTGTGTTCAATTAGTATTAATTTGCATACACAGAGACAACAAGGTTCCATATTGTACATGAGGGGTAACTATTGTGCAACACATGCACACAACTATAGGGCATATTCAACTGACTCTGTATAGTTTGAACCGCCTGTATAACTATAATGAAGAGTTGAAGACAAAAACACATTTCACTAACCTTTTTATCGATTAATTTTGGTGTTTGACCCAACTTACATTAGTTTAATTCACGTACGCGTGTGTAACTATCTGTGGCTTATCGAGTCACGGACTCGTACTACCATACATACTAGTCAATCCGTTCGCCAAGTTTGATCACATTTTTTGACAAGCACGCCACAAAATCCGCCACAAAATGGAAAGAAACCACTAAGTATCGAGAAAAAAGTTTCATGTCCGGTTTATTTCAGTTAAAAAAATGCGTAACACGTAGGAAATGTCTCGCAATGTCAACAGTTCAGAACAACTACATTTCATTTACAAACCGGGTCGACTGTTATGGCCGTCTCGCTTCAGGACGGCCGGAGGTCAAATATCAACAGTTTAAAGGGGCTTTTTGGCAGTCAAACGCTTGAAAATTCACAAAATACACTTCAATTTAACCGAATCCTTACAAATTTCTCAATCTTGCATGTTTTGGACTTCGAAAACCTTAACCTCGGGTTCCATGTCGAGAGTTAGGCATCACACAGTGCCGCCATCTTGGCGCCGATACGTTCGAAGTTCACTATCGCGATCGATTTGGTCACCAAATCGCGTCATTTTTCCATAAAATATTCTCAAAAAACTGTAAAATCTATCATTTCTATCACCCAGAGGGCAGTAGCTTGGCATAATATAGTTGTCTTCCGTGTCTACGGCATGGTAAAGCTTTCAAAACGTACGTACGTGTTTCGTTCAATGCACTGTGGCCGTATCCGCGTACGGGTGAAACTGCAGACCTGATTAAATATTCATGAAAACCGCTGACCTCTTTTGAAGAAAGTTCGCATAATTACTGGAATTTCGATTGTTGGCAATCGTCCATGTAGCCGCCACGAACCGAAGTGTCTGTTAGCGGCTACCAAAAACTATGGAAAATAGTCAAGAATGAGCTACAAAATCACTATCAGTTTTAAGTTGCAGGTAGAATAAGTCTGTGCCTTTGTATAAAATACTATAAAAATAGTAGAAAGTGACAACCAGCTGAAAGTTAGTTGAGGAGACCTTTAACCGCATATCATTTGCATCTCATTGTCGGCTACATGGACTGTGTGCCCAGAAATGCGCGTCATGTAAAACCCTGCATCCTGTTGACAGATTTGTGGTGAATTCGGGAAGTTTGCTTTACAATTGAAATATTAGGAAGCCATCTCTTGTCCTCAAATTTATCCCTCGACCATAGTTTTTTCATCACTATGATTTGGTTACAGTAGATTTGATGTAAAATGACCCACTTTGCAAAAATGGTTACAAATTAACTCATTAATAGTCCAAAGGCCTGTACTACACCATAGTACATGTCCCCTATTGAGAAGGATGGCACCTTGTTTCAAAAATTGTAGAGTTACACAAAATTCCTTGTTTCATCAGCTTTAATGCACATTACTTAGCTATTAGTTATTTTGGGTCCTACGTGATATTATGATAAGCTATGAACAAACATCACATATCTTTGCCGTGGAATATCACAGTGAGATGGCATGGAACAGAAATTTATGTGACCATACACATACCAGCCAAGCGTTGAAATTTTAAACAATTTTGCTTCTGCTAAAGTTACTGTACCATGGAGGTAGTTCCTACCTCCATGCTTGTACCGGACACCGTGACAGTGATTTTGTCAAACCCCCAAATACGCATCACGCCCGCACCCTGCGTGAGTGGGAGGGGTTACGAGTCTACACTCGCTGGCGCCATCGCCGTCATGACCATCCTTTCTGCAGAGTACTTGGCCAACGTTAATAACTCATCGCATTCTCACGCCGTTTGCATGCTTGCACAATGATGTACATAACTATGCATAAAATGATGAACTGTCCATCACACGGGGATTATATTTTTTGGAGTAAAGACTTGGTATTTTTAAACGGGAAAACCGTAACTTACTTCAAACACTTGACCCAAAATTGTAACCCTGTGGCCCGGAACTTGCTTGGTGATCAAGATCTGCACCGTTTCAGTTCCACCTCTGACAATTTCCGTCCGACAGTTAGCCAACGTCTCCTAGATATTGCCATCCCTTAAAATTGAACGTTTTTCAGTTTCTATTTTATCAGAGCTCATAAATTTAATTTTACTTACCTTGAAATAGAGACGGCTGAACATAAATTTCGAGAAACGCATAAACAAACTATTGAACAGAAGTCATTATTTGCTTCACCATGTTGACAAATTGCCCTCTTCATATCAGCTGTTGTGATTGGCTTCTTCGTTACACTATGTCTTATTTGGACCAATCAAAACACAGTTTACTTTCCTTTAAGGTCACTAAGTTCACTTCAGGCAGCTCAACTATATCAATATGGCTCCCTTTTTAGGTATCTTTCGTAAGAATTTATGCCCTTTATTTCAAGGTCAATAAAGGTATCGTTCATTTTATGCCAATAATTACCTATTAAATCGTTATCTCATTCAAAACCGCAATGAAACGTGTAAAGTAGCGGATATTTCATAGTTGTGTATGCGCCGTATTTTATTGCTTGACCAAGGTTCCGGGTCTCTCTTCGCCACGTCTTCAACGCCTTACCTGAATGACAGGTAACTTGGAAAGACTCTGAATCACTCGTGGAAAAAGAAGCAGCTGTTTTGTAAAGATAAACCCTAACACGAGCAGGTAAGGGTTTGTCGCTACATTTTACCCCGGTTTGTATTTTTTTGCAACAGGATCTTTTACCGTTCGGTGTACATCGTCAAACAAGCGAGGAAGACTCACTTCCGCGTTCCCAACGATCATGCATGTACTTGCTGCAGTACAGTAGCTCGAGGTTTTGCCTGGGTATTTGGGTCGGACGGCAAAACAGCGCTACAGATCCAACCATCCAGAGAGAGTGCAGGTGCCGAACGTCTGGACGTTCGGCGCGCCTTGCAAAGTTATTCGGCGAATCCGGCGTTCTTCTCCTTACCGGTTTACCTTCTAATACTATTTTGCACCTACCCGCTCAAGGATGTCTCGCTATTTATCCAAAGTACTGCCGTTCGGCAGGATTTTGTGTGCCGATCGCGGGTTACTCACTGAATGGGACGCCATGTTTGAAAGGGATGACGTCACAGTCTCGCACATCCACGTTCCTATCCTATTAGCATAACAATGCACACATTTACGTTGTACGTGTACGCTGCAGCGCTGCGCTGGTTCTTTCAGTTTTCATAACTACTGACCGGCCGAACTCCGAAATGAAGATCCACGTTCCTATCCTATTAGCATTATTGTAGCGATATCAACAAAACGCCATCGGATATTTGCTGCGCTATGTAAAAAGTTACGCCAGATTGACTTCATGTTCGGGAATTAAAAATCTTTGTACGTGTATAATTAAAACGAAGCTAAACAAATAAAAATTAAACAAAACTCAAGTAAAAATTAAACGAAATAAATACCGGACGGCTCGGTAGTGCATCTCTTTAATACATAGTTGCTTTTATGTACACAATAGAAAGGAAATAAATGTAACTTCATTGTTACTAAATATAGCTGCACACGCGATATCGCACACTGCTGCCTGAAATTATAACAATTTTTATTGATGCATGCTCGCCTGGTCGCTGTTGCAGTTTTTGCGGAAAATGCGGACAAGCATTTAATTTTGTGCAATGGAAAGTTACGCGAGGACTTAATTTTCGGGAAATAAAACTCCGCGTATAAATAAAACGAAGTTAAACAAATGAAATACACTGAAGCAAAATTCATTAAAAAATACACCGAAAATTAATGTCGGGCCTTCTTTCTCGGTCATATGTCCGACCACTGAGTCAAGGTACGAGATTTTGTCGTTAGAATGTTCAAATGTGAATTTGAAGTAAGGTACATGGCCTTTCCAGCGTAAACCATGGAAATGTCGTGTCTGAAACGTTTCCATCGGAATATTTGACCGGAGTGGAGATTTAACATAATTTTCTCCGTTTCACGGAATCATATGCCAGCTATTTCTGTTGAGGCTGCTGGTGAGCCCACGTTCCATTCACAGATTTGTTTATACTGTATTGTCCGTTGAATTAAAAAAAAAATATAGAAAAAAATACCAGGATTTGATATGCTTGACTGGAACAACAAGTAACTTGGGAACGTTTTGATAATAGAGTGTCCGATCATTCCGTTATTTGTATACAAGAGTATGAACGTATTATTTTCGTTACGGGGTCGGGGAAACTGTAAGTTACCTCCTCATAATTTTGTCCCCATATCCATCGTGTACTTAAGTCGCGCTGCGTTGGTTTACACACCGTCCCTCAATGGAGGGACGGTGGTTTACATTAATACATGTGTAGTTTGAATTTTCAGCGGTCTATTATTTTCTTAGAATGTAATCTTTCGTATTCATAATTGCTATGCCTCTTCCATATTGAGGTTTTTTGTTTTTCTTGTTTGTGTTTAATCTTCCATTAGCTTTTACGTGTTCCGTGTCGTTTAATACGTTGTTTAGGTTTTCTTTCATTCTTCGTTTGAGAAACTTCAGTTTTTTTCATCTGTTGAAATTTTCTGTTTGTGTTGGTCTTTACGTCGTCTTGTGTGCGGTGATGGACAATGGGTTTATTCAACGGTAGTTCGCTTTTAATATGACGTGGTGGCCTTGGAAAAAGGCCGTCGGGTTTTGGTTTTATTCAGTTCAATTCAACTCAGTACAGCTTTATTCATCCTAAACATGGGCAATAAAAAAGTGCGAATAAAACACAATACATCAAAATATTAAATATACAAAAAGTACATAGATACAGAGCGGTGACCAAAAACATACACATGAAACAGTTTACAAATCATTTAAAAGCCGTAAAGTAATGGAGGAAATGAATAAAAACTTGCGCCGGTTAACCTGCAAGCAGGTTCCCGAGTGTAAAACGCCGACCGGAGGGTCGCTCCGAACAGAATATGATGAATATGACAGAATATTATTACTACAGTTAACAATTGCTCGGGCTTTTCCTAAGTACTAGCTGATCATAAAGTGACAGACTTCTCTTGATATTCTAATTTTAAGGTAAGTGATAAAATTCTGTAAAGTTAATATGTCTTTGATTGTCAGATGAAGCCACCAGATGAGCGAGAATGAAACAACGCTTTCACTGTAATGGATAAGATTTATCTATCAAACATGAAGGAAAGCAGTTTCCTTAAAAATAAATCGCTGTCGCCCTTCCTTCAGGATAGCATCAGTGTTTAAATCCCATTTAATTTTTTAGAAAGTATTCAACCAAAGGTGGGTACACTTAGAGACAATTTCGATTTCTTTATCGCACACAAAGGTTGTCGGAGGGTTTCGTTCTTGCCTCCTCGGACATCGATAAGAAATATCACACACAACACCACTTAGGAAACAACAGATGACTTTATTTTTTTGCCTTTGAAAAGTTGCTTACCTTGTTCTTGGCAGCTTCCCTCACTTTTATGAAAACCTTGTTTGCTTTTCGTTTTCCGTCTGCTTTTGCTGTTTCGTCGATGCTGTCGTTTGTATTGTGGCTTTAATAGCGTGATCAAATAATCATTTACAATCACTTTCATGAATAACATGCACGTACGTATTTGCACATTATAACATTTCTCTGTAATTTTGTTCATAAAAAATTATCATATAATATCAATCGTCTTCATTTCGGAGTTCGGCCGGTCAGTAGTTATGAAAACTGAAAGAACCAGCGCAGCGCTGCAGCGTACACGTACAACGTAAATGTGTGCATTGTTATGCTAATAGGATAGGAACGTGGATGTGCGAGACTGTGACGTCATCCCTTTCAAACATGGCGTCCCATTCAGTGAGTAACCCGCGATCGGCACACAAAATCCTGCCGAACGGCAGTACTTTGGATAAATAGCGAGACATCCTTGAGCGGGTAGGTGCAAAATAGTATTAGAAGGTAAACCGGTAAGGAGAAGAACGCCGGATTCGCCGAATAACTTTGCAAGGCGCGCCGAACGTCCAGACGTTCGGCACCTGCACTCTCTCTGGATGGTTGGATCTGTAGCTCTGGTTTTGCCGTCCGACCCAAATACCCAGGCAAAACCTCGAGCTACTGTACTGCAGCAAGCCTCCTCGGACATCGATAAGAAATATCACACACAACACCACTTAGGAAACAACAGATGACTTATTTTTTTGCCTTTGAAAAGTTGCTTACCTTGTTCTTGGCAGCTTCCCTCACTTTTATGAAAACCTTGTTTGCTTTTCGTTTTCCGTCTGCTTTTGCTGTTTCGTCGATGCTGTCGTTTGTATTGTGGCTTTAATAGCGTGATCAAATAATCATTTACAATCACTTTCATGAATAACATGCACGTACGTATTTGCACATTATAACATTTCTCTGTAATTTTGTTCATAAAAAATTATCATATAATATCAATCGTCTTCATTTCGGAGTTCGGCCGGTCAGTAGTTATGAAAACTGAAAGAACCAGCGCAGCGCTGCAGCGTACACGTACAACGTAAATGTGTGCATTGTTATGCTAATAGGATAGGAACGTGGATGTGCGAGACTGTGACGTCATCCCTTTCAAACATGGCGTCCCATTCAGTGAGTAACCCGCGATCGGCACACAAAATCCTGCCGAACGGCAGTACTTTGGATAAATAGCGAGACATCCTTGAGCGGGTAGGTGCAAAATAGTATTAGAAGGTAAACCGGTAAGGAGAAGAAACGCCGGATTCGCCGAATAACTTTGCAAGGCGCGCCGAACGTCCAGACGTTCGGCACCTGCACTCTCTCTGGATGGTTGGATCTGTAGCTCTGGTTTTGCCGTCCGACCCAAATACCCAGGCAAAACCGCGAGCTACTGTACTGCAGCAAGCATGTACAACTACAGTCCCTCCCCGTACAAATACAATAGAAAGAATAATATTGTACCTACAAATCAGATTGCACCAATCTATATCTGAGTTCGTCGCACGGCTCTGATAAAATGTGTTGAAAGATCAGGCACAGATTTCTGTACAGTGTTTGGGCAATTTTTACACAGTCAGTCAACAGTATAATGACAATGTATGTATGGTAGGAGTAAATTAATTAAATGTCAATGCCTCGTAGCGCATTTTTCATTATTTTAAGCATAGAGGGACTGTGTTTTAAGTCATTATCCCTTTACCTGCCAGACAGTATAATTTTCCAATCTGCCAAGTCAGTAAAAAGTGGTATTGAGCCAAAACCATATGTATTTTCAACCACTTGGCTTGGTATGTTATAATAGCAGCTTTAGTCTGTAAAAATCATGTATCTGTCTTCAAAACTGTTAAGTCTCTGTTAAAATGCACCATACGGGACATGTTTTGCTTTACGGTAGTTTTAACCAACTAGACCTGATGGTGAAATATTAAACTTGGCAGGAAAAGGTTATTGTAGATTTGATATTTCAATGCGCTTACTTAGAGAAATTTCCATTTGCCAAAATATGTGACCGAATCAATGGTGAAGTACAGAGACAGCAGTGAATAATGAGATTTTAATAAGAAACCGCTTGTATTTTGTGTGAAGTACAACCAAAAACGGGCCGTTACACCTATACCTCATACATGCACTTGTAAGCATCCATCAATGAAAGGTGTTGATAAGTAAAAGCTGTAACAAAATGCCCATCCACAGTCCAGAGGGACCGTGTCCCATCAAAGGTAGGGTAGGTTCCATTAGCACAGTGCAAAACAAACACAATGATGATCTCTCAGTTGAGTGACCATCTGCATGTGGTTTAAGCAATATCAAATTCATTCTGTAGTTGCCCAATTGATCAAGCTAGCTCTCTTATGTAAGGGATTTGTCGATATTGTATTTTAATTTTAGGAGAGACGAAAAGAGTAAATACATATTGCACCATGGAGGTAGCTGCATGTACCTCCATGATCGCACAGACTCCAACAAGTGTACACAAGCTAGGGTTTATCAATTTGAACATTTGCAATAAATCATGTTCACAGCCACAGGATACAACTTTGTTTCAGATACCATTGCCATTTAAGTGTGATTTATTGATCTATTAACTGAACTGAACACTACCCGGTAGTACATATGCAGGTTATCTACAGCATGTCTACAGGTATCAGCCCTCACTCATGATTTATAAACATGTATATACGTACATGTAAAACCTGTGTGCCTTGCTAAAAATACAGAACCCAAACAAAATTTAATTTCAGTATAGACCTTCCGTTTTTAAGGTCTATAATTTCAGTAAGTATTTTAAAATGTATTAAACTGCCTGTTTGGATCTACTGTAGTGTGCCTTTGCTGTATTGAAAACAGACTTCAGGTCTGGACATGCCAATCAATACCGGGATAGCTGTGCAGACATTAACGATTTTTATGTGGAGTAATCATATACTGTTCATCGTAGTAGTCATTGAAATGAAGATACACGTCACCAAAACACTTAGACAGTCAACAGATGTTAGTAACTCCACTGGCAAAATTGTACCTAGCACTGTACATTTGGAATAACTCTATAGAGTAATATATCAAAATACTGCTGTAACTTGCTTAATCGCAAAAAACAGTTAAAAATGGCAGTATTTATAACAGCATACAGTGTATTGAGTTTCTCTTGATATAAAGAATGATCAGTTATTTTGTGCACAATTATGCTAATCATACATGTATGTGTACATGTATGGAAGTGCTCATTTCATCGAATTCAAAAATCTCTGTAATTGAAAGTCCAATACTTTGCTTTCAGAATTTACTGCTTTCTCATTATCTTCAATGACGTTATATGGTCATTGTATACAATGTACATGCACAATACATGTATGGCAATACATGTAGGGACAATAGAGTTAAATGTTCACAGTCTTGCCTCATTAAACCAGTGTCACAATGTCCTTGCTTTGCTTATCAGTAATTTTAGTACCCGAATCCTTTACTCCTCCCAGTGTCTATCCCTGTTGCAAGTGACACACTTTACCTTTACCCTTTAACCACCATGGTTTAACCCAAACACATTGCTGGCAGTGGACCTGTTTACAGGGAATTGGGGGTGAACAGGTTAAATTGCATCAGCAAAGCTGTGAAGTCTGAAAAGCGACACTACACGTACACGTGTATTTTGCAACCAAAGCCTTGCCTTACATGTAAGTGGAGGATGGGAAGTGTACAGGTGGTATCGCAAATGTTGATTCAGTGTTCTCCCCACAGCATTTTAGCATCGTGACTACTACAACTATGTAATATTAGTAAAACAATAGAAATTCCTGAACATAACCATCACATTGTTATGCAAATTTTCCATTTTGCCATCAGAAATTCCTGGAGAAAACTGAATCAATGATTGGTTACTGTCACTGAAAAATTTTCTCCATATACATTACAACATACCAAAATTCATCATCATAGCCACCTTTTTCTGTTCCAGAATGGCACAGCTGAAGTTGTTACTTCTACTGCTGGCTGTAGTACCCCTGGTTTTCTCAGCTCCTGTTGATCCCAAGAAATCGGAAGAAGCAAACGAAGGAGAAAAAGACGAAGCAGATGATGGCGTAGATGATGATAAAATTGTAAGAAAACTTTCACCCGCACACTGTTATATGACTGATTCAGCTGTTCAAAGCAGGTTCATGTTGCATTTACAGAAAACATAGGTTGAACATATTGTACAGTACTGAAATTGGTCGGTAAAAGTGCATATACATATATCAACACATAGGTGCTTGACAACATTTCTTACTGAAATTTCATTTTTATCTGGATCTTCACACAATCCAAGTTAACCCCAATCAATCAGTCTATCAGACTCGGTAACAGCAATTATGGATGATTCACATTCACTTTGTGGAAAAATAACTGATGTAAAAGTTGGTATTTTCAGAGCATGTACATGTAAACCCCAGCAGGAGTGTTGCCATGACAACAACATGGTGTAGAACAAAAGAAATTTGTAACATAACAGATTTATGGTTCAAAATCAATTTTTTTCTTCCACAAATTGAAATTTTTGTCTCTCTGTCTCATGATGTGACAGGACACTGGCCTTGAATATGATAGATATCTCAAAGAAGTCATCAACGTCCTTGAAGAAGACCCAGACTTCAGAAAGAAACTGGAGGAAGCAGACATCAAAGATATCAAGGTAAATATAGAATTAGTAATGTTAAGTTTTTTTGAAGTCGACTTCCTGAGCATTAACAAACAGATGAGAAAAGGGAAATGAATTTCTCAATTTCAATTCTGTAGGATAGGTTACAGCATAAATTTTACACAGGGATGCAAATGTTTGGTGAAAAGTTTGTTACCAGTACTGTACACCTTCAGTTGTACTTACTTTAAGTACAGTATCCTAGCTTTTGAACAGCAAATTATAACTTAAATATCACAACATTGTTATAAATATTGTGTTGCTTTAAAAGTGTGACTGTTTGCTGATATTTTGCTTGAGGTAACTTTTAACAACTTTCTTTTATGATAACAAGAGAAAGAGTTAAGTCTCTTAGGATGGTTTTGGCATAAAAGAAGAAAATATCACACAAAAATTGACATGCCTTTTATATTGAAAAAAACAAACACTGACTGGCAATGTGCATCTGCTCGCAAGGATGTATCTGATAGGTAGATTGTCATTATTATGAGCAACTTGAGGAGTCTGAAATTAGGGCTATTCGCTACCTAGTTACATGTAGGTGTTTGGAAATAATTCAATAATAACGAGTTTTGGCCAACCAGTTGGCTAAAAGCTTCTGAGAGGTTGCACATTAGCCCAGCATTGATTATGTAAAAACGTTGAAAATCAAAAATAAGATGGTGAAAATGTGATTTTCTCTTCATCTCTCAAAATAAGTCAAAGCAGTGGGATTCTACACTTTCAGATTGTTTGAATCCCAGTCGGAAGGTGCATTCTGCCATCAACTATAAATAGTACCGGTATTTGTAATTAACCTAGATGTGCACGGTACCATATGGATATAGGAGTGTTGTACACGCTAAAGCATACGCAGTGATGTTGCCGTATCTATACGTGCACCAGGCTATCAAAATAGATGATGTGTTTTTATAGCTCATTGAAAACTCTACAGGCAGAAATGAGTGAAATCAAAATAGGCATGATGTGTTAATCTTTCTCACTCGATAAAAGTGCTGGTGGTTTGGCTAACACGCTATTAGGGAGTCTTTGTGTACCAGTACATCCAACAGCCCATTCAGCTTAAAAGACTGGTTCAGTTCATAGCTCTTAACTCAAATTGCACTACAGAGACATTGAGTAGCTTGTCACATTATACATCTAAAAATAGACATTTGTTCATGAAGACAAATTAAGCAGGAAGCTCTAAATTGTGCCGTGACATGATATGACAATTGATAGCATCTCCGCTCTCATTCCATTGTTGATATCACACATGTACAGTGCAGTACAATGTAGATTACATGCCATGGCATCTACATATTGATAATGGCATATGGTTACTGTATGAGCATATTGTTTTGTTATGTTGCTGATTTGTTAGCGTAATTATCATGTATTTACCATAATAATTATTATTAATCACTATTATTGATTATTACAATGTACTGGTATTATAATGTAATATATGCATGAACATATAAAGTATATTTCGGACTCGCTACTTTTGTTTTCTTTTTTACAAGACTGTTATAACGCACCAGTAGTACTGTAGTAGGGGACATTGCAGTGTTTTTGTTATGGCTGGTACATGTACTGGTAAACTTTCCCCACCATATTACTAGGTTCTTTTCAGTATTTCAATACAATGGATCAAACCTGGAATTTAAAGAGAGCATACTCCTTTGTACACGTGGGTTTGTTTGTACAACCATCATGTGATCTCGTAGGCATACTGAGTCTGTAGGACAAAGTGCATCCTGGTTATTCTGCAGTAGAACCAAATAATAAATATTATCTCCACGCCATGCACTTATGCACGAAACTTATTAACAACACTGTATTAAGTCACTTTTTTGCATATATTCATTCATTAAAATTTCAATTAATTTGTTAACCCAAGATTAAAATATTGGTTGAGTTCACCTTTTAGCTTGTCAAGCAGTCATAAGCTGTGTGACAAAGAAGTGTTAATTTATGCAAATGTATGCTAATCACCTGTTTTCCTGGCTTCTCCTTTCCCCCAATTTCAAGATTTCTAAAGAATTTAACTCCTCTCTGGATGGGCCAAATTTTCTGAAATTTTTACATTGTGTTCTTAAAATTCTGTATAACAAAACTACCATTTTGTTTGTCAATAATGTTCTTACATTATGAATAAGAGGCATTTTAATTTTTGTAATCATGTTTTTAATCACTTTTTTGAGGTTCAGTCTTTCAAACCCTGATATTTTAGAATGAGGATAGAAAATGCAATATGAAACAGTCTCTTTTTTTCTACATATATTCTTGTTTCAAGTGTATATTTACATTTCAGAAAATAATATCAAGTTTTTGACTTAAATTAACTTTTATTATTAATACCAAGATTGAGGTTTTTTTACCCCAAATATACACCCACTCCATCCTTCCAGTAAACTACTGCTACCATACTCTGCTTTTGAAAATATATAGTATGAGGGGATTCCTTGTCATCTTACATGTAGATGAGAAATATTGCTTTGAAAAAAAACTGTGTGAATTTCAGCTCCACCTTACTAAATGACAATGGTTTTTAATTTCTTCATTATTGTTTTATATTTACACTTTCACAGAGTGGTAAAATAGCATCAGAAATTAATTTCGTCGGTCACAAAGTTCGCTCAAAATTGGATGAACTGAAAAGACAAGAAGTCAACCGTCTAAGAATGGTTGCTAGGGAACAGATGGAGAGGCAAAATGGTGAGTTTCAGTTTTAAGATGAAATTGTAAGATGTATGTGAAGATAATGTCTTGTGTAAATACTGTTTCATTTGTGTATCCTCATACACTCCTGGATGATCCAAATCTGATTAAAATCAGATGTAGAGATTGCAACATTTCCACTTTTGCTCATTCATGCCGTTCTCATTAGCGGCTAGTCCCCTCACTACATCTGAACTGCTGCCATCTAACAGAAAAGCCGACCAATCAGAAAGAGGCTGACAACTGCCAATAATTGATCAGTATTGCATTATAAAAGGCAAACTGCAATTATGGATTTCAGTATTGTATTTGAAAACACAACCTTATTGGCTCCTGCACAGCATGAGATTTTACGCAATTTTCTATGGCAGTAGTTCAGATGTAGTGAAGCAACTGGCTGCTAACGAGAAGAGCAAAGAGCAAGCAAAGATGGAAATAATGCCATCTCTACATCTGATTTGAATCTGATTTGGATGAGGCATAAATTAAATCATACAACGCACAAAGCAAGATAATGATTTGTTGACTGCCAAGGCATGGTACTTGTATGACAGTAATATGATATATGAGATGGAGGCTATAGTACATCAATATTACCTCCATGAGCGCAAATCCAAGTGGGAGTAACAAATCATAGCCTCTTGCTCTGTGTTAAAGGGACAAAGTCAGCCATTTTTCATGAATTTTGTTTGATACCAGATACTACTTATATTGTTTGACATGTTGAGAGATAATGAATGGGTGACCATGCATATACAGTATTCAACCCCGGTTTTAGACACAATGAATAAAAAAATCGTGAGAATGAATAAATGGCCATGACCATTTATTCATTCTCGATAAAGATACAATAAATATAATAGATGTGACCCAACAAATCTACATGTGACTCCATCAATGACACAATTACCACATTGTCTGACTACCCAGATTGATACAGATGTCCATGTACAATCACACAGATACACACGTGCATGTACCATCATAGACTTGTAAAAGTTATGCCTGACAAGCACAGAAATGCATGTATTGGCAGTTTCACCTGTTCAATTGCAGTGTGTACCCAGTTCACTGTATTGTGTGTGTAGCTTGTACATGCTTTACATAACTTATTATGGATATCCAATATTAAAGGTATACATTCACCTGTAATCTAAATATGCCCATATATGGTCAAAGGGGCGTTCCTTGGTATTCAAAATGCCCATGTGAGGGCGCTGTTTTTAAAAAGTGGCCACCCACTTAAAATCTGTGATTGGTTAGATTTTCTTTCTATGGTAACTGTGGCAAAATTGGAACAGGTGACAATGTATCTTTAACATACATGATCAAGTTCATTAACATGCATTGAATCACAGACAATGTAAGGTTTGGATACAGCTGTTTGTACAGCTACTGTGGTATCCGAGTGATGTCACTTCCATGTATTTGTTTGTTTTTTCCATTATTTGCAGGTGTGAGGAGATTTGACAAGGGCATTATGATGAATGAAATGCTTGGACATGTTGATGTTACCAACACAAGGACATTTGAAGAAGCTGATTTGGCAAAACTTATTCAGAAGGTGAGAAACAAGAATGTAGTACTGTTATGAGGAAGGAGGGGGGATTGAGACAGACAGACAGACAGATAGAGGTGGCAAGACAGACAGACTGATGGACAGACAGACAGAATTAGTGAGAGAGATTTTGGATCAGACTGTTAGAAGGATTGGGAGCGAAATTTAACAAGAGACAAGGAGTAAGCACAAGGAGTAAGCACAGGCAAGGCACAAAGGAGTTGTGGGGAAGAGAGAGAGAGAGAGAGAGAGAGAGAGAGAGAGAGAGAGAGAGAGAGGGAGGGAGGGGGGACAAGAAACTGTGTAACAAGCTGTGATTTCAACAACACCTGCTTCTGTGCAGCTGTAGTGATAGAGAAATATTCAAATTTTTTTTTCCAGGCCACACGGGACCTCGATGCCATGGATAAGAACAGGAAGGAAGACTTCAAAAAGTACGAGATGGAGAAAGAGATGGCACGGAGAGAAAAACTCAAGGAAATGTCGGAAGCCAAACGGGAAGCAGCAAAGAGGGAATGGGAAGAATCCAAGACGAAGAGAAAAGAACATCCAAAAGTTAATCATCCGGTCAGTGTGATGAATTATTTTAATTAAATTTTTTATCCTTTTCCTTCAATTTTGTAATTATATTGTTTTACTTTACTTTACCTGTATGTGTACATGTCCACACTACCATCAAACATGTACATGTAACTTAACTTCGCTAGTGAAAGTTGCCTCATTCCCAGTTTCCATTTTTTTTTTCATTTTACTTTACAGGGCAGCAAGAAACAGCTTGAAGAGGTCTGGGAAGAGACAGATCACTTAGAAAAAGAAAACTTTAATTCAAAAACGTTTTTTATGTTGCACGACAAAAATGGAGATTTTCAACTGGACCCCCTAGAACTCGAAGCGCTCTTTGTAAATGAGGTAAGAAAGTCTTGCACATTTTGTCCCCTCCCAGTGACCACCCCTATTTATACACCTTGCAGGAATGGAATAGCCCACTTTGTATATGAGCTTAGTGTTTCATTATTTTGTAATAGGGCTTCAGTACGTTCTTTTTAAGCCAGACAGTAGAAACTTCAACAGCGATTCACTTACCTTTGCCAGTTATTTTCAAACAACAAGTGTCTTTTCCATAAGGGGGATACAACCTGTGTGAGCTCTCAACTAGTCACGTTGCCCACTAATGGCAAAATCCATCTTATTTGAAAACAAAATTTGAACACCTTTGACTTCCAAACTTTGTTAATGCCCTACTCTGAGCAACAACTTATCCAAAAGTAAAGATATTTCTGATCAGCATGTCAAACCAAAATCCAGTCTATAAATAAGTGAGTGTCCATGGCAGCAACCAGAATGTACTGTTGGAGAAGTTTGCACAAATTTCATTCCCAACTATCACTTTTCTAAACAAAAATTCCCAATTATTTTTCCTCACATTTATAGTACAAGAAGTCAGTTGATCTACATGTGTTTTGTATCCCCCTTACTCCATTACATTCTTTCCTATGGAATGCATGCGTCTTTGTCTTCCAGCTGGATAAAATATACGGACCTGATTCCGATCCACGGGAAAAGATGGAGGAAATGTCCAGAATGAGAGAACATGTCATGAAGGAGGTAAAATATTACACAAATTTGTTTATTCCATATTTATTTACGAAGTTTTCATTCCTTTATTTAAGTAATCTGATAGCTGCATGCATCATTTGTACACATCAGAGATACAATAGTCAAAATCATCTTCTTTATGACATCAAAAATTGCTAGCAAAAGAAACTTTTTCACTACTTTTAAGGGACAGGCCAGGAATTCAATTCAAGATTTGAAAATGAATCTGCGTCTGATTCCATTGCAGGTTGACAAGGACGGTGACTTCATGATCAGTCTCAAGGAGTTCATGAGAGCAACTGAAGATGAAGCTTTTGACACTGATGAAAGCTGGGATGTAAGCTTTTTCAATTCAGCATACTCTAGAAAGTCTCCAAGTACATTGTTCAAACAGATAGGATGTATTTTTTGAAATTTACATTAAATTGCTTCAACTTTATGTGAAATTGTAACAATTATCTGTAAGTTCCAGCCAGGCTGAAACAGACAATCATCATTGAAACACCCTTCACAGCAGGGTTAACCCTTTGAGATGCTATAATTTTTCCCACCAAAATTTTAGTGCAACATTTTAACAATTTTTATGAATTTTTCTGTAAGTTTTTTTATTGTTTTGGACCAAAGGGACATCACATTTCATTGTCTACAGGCTTTCACCAACATTTTGGCAAAAATCTGAAAAAATTTGACTGGGGTGCATTTTATATAGGCGACAAAAGTTTACTTTGGCCCTCAAAGGGTTAACAGATACTGTATATCAATTGTGGTTCATGTGTTATGATACTTTTTGAATGTACACTTGATCTGATACCTTTGTTTGTGGTCTTTGAGTGTAATTGTGAACATTTGATATATGATGTAAAGCCTGCTTTGAACAATTGTTGTTATGACAGCAGCTTGTCCAGTGTTTCTCCTGGACCCACTGATTGCACAAATCCCCCTGTCCAATCAAAATCCCCCTCAACTTATCACAAGTGCATGACATGTCACCCACTCTACAATGAGGTTTGAGATTATGATAAAGGTATACTGTCACTTGTTCCAATTTTGCCACAGTTACCATGGAAAGAGAGAAAGTCTAACCAATCAGAGATTTTAAGCGGGTGGTGCTTTTTAAAAACAGCACCCTCACATGGGCATTTTGAATACCAAGGAATGCCCCTTTGACCATATATGGGCATATTCAGATCACAGGTGGCTGTATACCTTTAACACAGAGTATTAATACATGTATTTCACTAAATGATAACTGTCTATGATGTAACATCATACAGTTGATGTAATCCACTATGTGTAGCACAGTAAAGCTATACAAGCATCCTAGCTGCTGAAGGACATGATACAGCTTAAAGACTATCACTAGAGTTTGCCTTCAGACAGAATTGTATTTGAACTGAAATGAATGAAGTGTGAATGATTTGTGTAGGCTTCTAATTTATGGAACATTTACACGTTGGAAAAATTAAAGAAACAGGAGTATGTTTTATTTGATAATTGACAAATGATATAACCTTAATTTGCTAATACCTTGAAATCTTAATTTGTGTAACTTAAATTTGCATGATTCATTATAGTCCCCCTCAATCAGTACCAAATCCCCCAAAATTTTCCAGTGGGGGCAGCATTCCCCCTTAACCCTTTCACCACCATGGTTTGTCCCAAATCCATTGTTTTCTATGATAAAGTTGGACCTGTACACAGGAACTGGGGGTGAAAGGGTTAAGAGAGAAACCCGGAGAAAACACTGATAGTCTCAGGCTAGATGGAAGTCGCTGATGATTGTCTCGTTGTCACATAGAGGTTCAGCAATTTGAAGTGAATGTAAAAATGTCCCAGCTATCTAAACTGAAAAGTTCAGTCATTTCTGCATGTTGGTATTTTGATCGCAGATCGGAGGAGAAGTTTCTACACAGTGTCGTGTTTCACAAGAAATCATGAGAAAATAAGGCATTTTGAATTCCTCCAAAACATAAAGCATTGCAGTTGATGAAAGTTGAAACAAAATTGACCTTTGGAATTGTACATAAAATGATGACATCATGTATGTGTGAAAAATGATGACATCACTGAATTGTTCACTACTAGTGATGACATCACTGTACATGGCTCACTGTTTATTTTGTTTCCATCAGGATCTTGGTGACCAGGAGCTCTTCACTGAAGAAGATTTGGCAGAGTTCAAGAGAGAGCTGGAAGAAATGGATGCGAAGAAGATGCGAAATGCCGTCAAGAAACAGCAAGCAGCCGCCAAGCTTGCTGAAATGGAAGCTGCCAAGCAGCAGGACATATCCAAGCAGCAAGTACAACAGCAACAGGCTCACCAACTGGCCCTGGAGAAGGCACAGCAGAAATCTGCCCAACAACAAGCTGAACAGCTCAGTGCACAGCAGCAGGCCCAGCAGCAACAAGCACAGCTCCAACACCAGCAGCAGCAACTCGCCCAGCAGCAGCAACAGCAACAACAACAACTCCAGCAGCAGCAACAGCAGCAACTAGCACAGCAGCAACAAGCCAAGCAGCAGGAGGCGGCACAGCAGGCCGCCATGCAGCAGGCGCAGCAACAGGCACAGCGGGAGCAGATGAAGATGCAGTTTGACGCAGCCCATCAAGCTATGCAACAACAGCAGATGCAGCAACAACAACAACAGCAACAGCCGCAGCAGCAACAATTACAACAGCAACAAAAGCCTGAAGAAGCAAACATTGTCCAAATGGACCAAGGCCAACTCCAAGCGCAGGCAGCGCTACCTGGACAAGATCAACCACAGCCGTAGAACACATAGACCATGAACTAAACTAACGTAGCACTTGGCAAGGACTAACACAACACATACAACATTGAAATTCCATCATCACGGATGAGATTTGTCGGACACAGCACTTTACCAATGAATAACAGAACTTTACTGGAATAAGAACATATGCAACTGTAATTACAGTGGGCCAAAGATTCACAAATCTCAAGTGTTGATGAAGAATATTGTATCAAGACTTATACTTAGTTTCATACATAGATGTCAGCATTTGGCATAAATCTGACTCAGCTCAGTTGCGCTTTATGTTTCCCAAATTGTCAACAATCCCTTCATAATACAATTGCGTTTCTTCTCTATTTTCTGTAACCTGTGGAGTGTGACTTGACATCACACTTCTTGCAGGAAGTTTTCCAAAATGTTCATGTGATTCATGACTACACTGTTCTGTGACCCATTCATTAATGTGTTATCTGTTGAAAAGTCATTAAATTTACATTTTTTGGCCATATTGCCACACCTTCTGGACTTCTTAAAATAACTTTATCACTCTTCTTTCAGAGCAGTTTCAACCTTCGTATTGCTGTTGCAATGATACAAAACACACAGAAACCAAAGAAAATTATATAAAGATTTGAGATGTGAATTGCTCCGAGAGCTTTCACTCTGACTTGTCAACAATATATACTTCTAATGTAAGTGGCATTAACTTTAACCTGCTGCTTAGATGAAATGATGTCATAGGTCACATGGGTCAAGGTTCAAAGGTTGAAATGCAATGTTGTCCCACCTAAGTCAGTCAATTTGATGATGAACCAAACTGGAGCTTTCTTTGTGTACTGACCATGTTCAATCAAGATAATGAACAATACATGTAAGGCAGAAGGGCAGTTTTGATGTGTTATTTGGTACCATTGCGTTCCCCAGCAATGTTACAGTAACAAATCATTGAGCACTTTATTGATTTTAAAATACTTTCGATTTGACTTTCTCAGTCCTCTGACTTCAGAACAGTCAGACATAACTTTACTTTCACTGAAAATTGCGGAGAACAAGAATGACAACTGAGGCAGTGACGATGGGGTGAAAGTGTTTGAAAACAGTTTGGACAGAGACTGCTTTGAACTTTGACCCAAAGGACCAGATCACAGCCAACACTGATGTTAAATACAGATATGTTTATACTTCTACCAAAACACTCTCTGCAGTAATCCAATAATGTGTTCAAATGATGTCAGTAGCTTGGTCGTGACTCTATAATTTATTAATAATTTTGAAAGCTGTGTTTCTGATGGAGGTTTGACTCATCAAGTCCTGCAAATCGATATTTCTTTACACTGGCAAAAAATTAAGGAAATTTTTTGTTTTTTTTCAAAATCTTTCACTTTTTTGGAATCCAAAAGATATATGGAAGATATTTTTACCTCTTTCCACCAGCTTCTCCTTGCAGATGGCTCAACCTGATTGTGAGCATGTTTTCATTTAGATGGCCTTTGGAATTAGGAAAACACGAAAATTGAATCAAACATTCTAACAAGCAATTCTTTGCTGTCCAGTAGAACACATTATGACAAAATTTTCAAGTCAGACATTTGCACAAGATTACCATGGCAAACAATGAACCTTCTGGCATTTCTTTATAGCTAGCGCCCTCTATGGTGGGAAGAAGCTGTCTTTTATCCTACAGCACACGCAGCTGTTATAATGAAAGAAAGACTTTGGTTTGATGTAAACATAAATGTGTATTTGAACGTCACAAGTAAGACAATATTGATGGATCTTTTGTAAGATTTCTAAAAATTTAAAGTTGAATGGTGAGAAAGATTGACAGATGGGCCAGGAATTACAAACTTTAGAATTGCATTTTAGTCAAAATGCAGAAAAACTTTTTCTTGTATGGTGTTTTGTAATTTTGGCAGATAATACAATGAAATACTTTATTTTCGTAAGTTTTTGTAAATGTTCTGTAAGTCTGTTTTATGTTGAAAATTGTTGGTGTCTATGAAATCTAATACCATTAAAATTGGTTTTATTAAATATTTCAAGTCATACTGGAAATCCTAGCATGCTGTATTTGTCTGTTCATTCATGCAAAATCATTGCTGTCAGGAAGCCAAGGGGTTGTGTCTGAAGTTTTAAATTGAAAAATATTACAAAATGTTTTGATTAGTTATGCATCTGTGTGTGTGTCCTTGAAGGCTGGGAACAAGAAAGTGTTGTGTCTTTAATACTAGTGTCATTCAATTGCCCGGTTGAAGTGTTTTGGTTCATTAATTCTAGGACTGATCGCCTTCGTGGATGAGACAACTGTTTTGTAAATATCTTTTCTGCAGTTATTCCATCTCCTTATATCCATTATTAGGGTTCTGTATTTGTTGTGATGTCAGTGATCTGAACATTGTTGGTATTCTTCCATGGTGACAAACAAATTAACCCTCTCTCCATAGCTGCTGTGCTGTTTGTTTATTCAGTTTTGCTGGCCAAGGATGTTTCATCTGGCAGAGATCGTTGGTCAGGAGACTATGCTACGCTGACTTGACCTAACCAAGCTGTGCAAACCAGACAGTGTTGTTTATTTGTTTGTTTTCCAAGGAAGTTGGAGCCGGTGAAGGTGATTCAACGTTTGAAGAGGGATGTGAAGCCTTGAACGAGTACTCAACATTAAAACTCTTAAAAACATCTGGTTCAGATGGCTTCTGGCCAGAGTTTTTTTAAAAAATGGTGATCAAAACGAGGAAAGTTGTCACAAGTTCATTGAACCAAGTGAATACTACTCTACATTTCACAAAAAGAAGGTGTCATTAAATGTTTATGAAAGCCCACAAGGACAAATGCCCTCCCGTCACAGTTTGAAAAGCTTCCTCTCGCATCCAGTGTATCCCCTCTCCTCCCCACCACTCTAAATTCCCCTATACCCCTCTCGCTATGCAAGAACTCAGTGCTCCTTCCCGTCAAAGGTTCCCTATTGTCCTGGACCTCTAACCAACACATGAGTTTTCCCTTCCCATTACAGTGAATTCATTGCCATACAAAATAAATCACTGGAGTAAAAAAAATTAAGTGCTCTATATAAACACAATTTTTCCTCCCCACAGACACAAAGAAACCCCCTCTTCCCCCACCTAACGGCTGAATGAAATAAATACCCTCCCGCCACCTTACTACCTGGGAACACCTTTTCATACCAAAAGCTTCATTAGCCGCCCCTTCACATAAAAGGAGAATACAGTTCGATGTAGTGAGTGGATTTGAAGGGCATTGTCAATTTCTTCCAGAAAATACTCAAGCCAAAAGCAATTCCCGAAAAATAATCTGAGAGGGTTGTCTTAACTAATAGACCCAAATCAGAATGGCGTTCGAATGTCACAAGGAAACTAACAAAATCAAAGCATACAAACAAATAACAAGACACACAATATAAAGTAATTTTTCATTTTGACGATTTATTTAAAATCATTGTTTTCTGAAATTCCATGTGTCCAGTCAGAGCTTTGAGCCCTTGAGAATATTACTTAATTTGGGAATGCTAATCGAAAATAATTCATTTACAGTGAACTTGCTAATTCTTATCTCTGATGAAAATGTTGAATGATGTGCAAGTACCGATTCGAAAATTGTTTTTGTGACAAAGAATAAAGATGGACAAATAAAAATAGAAGTAAATTAGTGTAATTAAAAAAATATACGAACACTTCATATTGTAATGATGGATGCGAAACAGCCTGAACTGATCACCTTTATACACTAAACGATTCAAGGTTTAACATACTAGGCCTTTATAATCATTACAAGAGCCTAACATACTGGTTATTGTTGATGTTGTTGTTTATGGAAAAATATGTTTAACGTTCAGCCATGTATTCAATACTTGCTTGGTAGTGACAGCAATGGAAGCCCAATTATTCCCAGAATGGTGTTTGAATGAACTTGCAACGACATCGATATGAAAGATTGAATATGACATAACAGCAACCATATATATCTTCATTTTTTAGCGAACAAACAACATAAACATCACCCAGGTTACTGAGTTCGTACGACAGATGAAAAATATAGCTTGAAACATACTTTTCTGAGACTAATAAACAGATACAGGGTATCAACAGCGGTAGTTTGCAAGAAGTAAACATACATTTACTACTATTTGAATGCGCGCATGCGTCATCAAAACTTTTCCAACAACGATTATGATATCACGGAACGCGCGCATGTACAAGCAAGATTACAGTCGACAGTGTATCACCCCAATATGTAATAAATAAGCCAAAATGTTGCAACTACTCTAGTTGTGGCCCCTAGTATATAAAATATGTAAATATACAGTAAATGCTGCTTTTTTGCTTAATATGCTAACCAAAACAAAATATAAGAATGACACATATTTCACTGGATGAGTAGTTCACTTCACGGGTCATGAAAAACTATTTCTGAAGCACTACCAGAGAAATTTCTCTAAAGTGTCATTTCTCTGTGGAGCGTTATAAAGACTCTAGTTTTGAAGTAAGTAAAGTAGCAAGCAAAATTTCATGATTTGGAAGACAATCTATAACATTTTCATTCTGAAAGTTTTCTTGTTGTATTTTATCAAAAAGTTCATAAATAACAGCTGATATATATTGATTGATTATTGCAACATCATAATAGTTATTACAAAAAAATAATGATTAACTTTGTACTTAACTTACTACTTCTCGCCCAAAAAAAACTGTTACATTAATTTTCATAAAAATGTGAAGCTACATCGTCGCCCTCAGAGAAATATTTAGGAAAACTTTCGTTTCAATTTACTAGACTAAGTGTAGCATCCCTTCCCATTCATATTAAAAGTATACACATTACTCTCTTTTGAAAAGTGTTTTCATAAAGGCCTAATTATAAATAAGATCATTATGCTGAAAGGGAAGGTAACAAACAATTAAATCACGGATCAAATCGTAAATCACGGAGGCGAAAGCAACAATCAACTTCGTGTTCCGGAACTTTTATCTTTTACGCATTTAACGCATGCTCCTTTTAATTCACGATCTGATAACCATTTGCAAAATCAGTTCTCATTATGATATAAAGTTTAAGACTTCAATTGAGAGAACAGTTAAGGAAGAACGTATCAGAAGTCGCATCCACTATGATAGAAACTGATCAGGTTTTATCTAAATGTTTACAGAAATTGTCAATGAATGACTGTATATAGCTTTGAGTTTTGGCATAGTTAAAGAATGATGAAACAGGAACCATAACCATAACGCTTGATCTAAGAGGGTGGAAGGACGTGTTTGTACGTACTGTATTTTCTAACCTACTGCAGCCCATTTGATATCACATATCCAAGTTCGACGTGCGTTCTCTTTGCTTTCATTCAAGTATTATACCTTAATAAAAATCCGGACCCAGATCGAATTTACCATAAACGCACAATGCAAATCAAGTGGCATCGAATCAAGGAATTACAAAAGGCCTACTTGTGTAAGAATATCCTGTGAATTAATGGCCGATAAATCACGATCACGTCATAATTTGGCGATAATTTATTGAATGCGCACTTCGTATTCTATTGAAAGATTTTAAGACTCCTGTTATTCCATTCCGATACCGCAATTCTGCGTTTTCCGGATTTGCTTACCGCGACATATGCCGGTTCTCTTAAGTTGCCTTGGAATTGCATTTCGAGAAAATCAAGCTTGGCTGTCAATTTCACAATTCCGTGTTTGTCAGACGATGGAAGATCTCGATCGGTTACATAAACATTGTCTTCTTCGTCAGTATCTATACCGATTGGCTGACGCAGAAGGTATTGATCAGTCGCACCATATATTTCTAAGAACTTCAAATCAGAATCAAATACCTGAACACGGTGATTGTCATAGTCAGATACCAGAAGTTGATTGTTGCTATTCGCAACCACAGCAAAGGGGTCTATGAATTGCCCTTGCCTTTTACCGTGACCTCCTACCTGGCTGATAAATACGCCATCAATACTGTATTTTAAAAGCCGGTGATGTTTCACGTCGGTTACAAATACAAAACGTGCCATGAGAGTTATTCCCCTGGGCTCTATATCCTCATTTTGTCCGAATGTTTTGATCGTTTCCATGTTTTCTTTGCAGACAACAATCTGACAATTTGATCGATCTGTCATGAAATACTGGTTGTCAGAAGAAACGGCAACATCCCATGGCTCGAATGGCTTTGCAAACCGACGGCTGAATGCAATCACAGATATGCTTCTCAACGCTTTATCAAGTGTATGTACAATATGTCCATCTAAGTCGCACATTATCAGTCTGTCACCGTGGAAAGTTAATCCTCTCGGTAACTGAAACTTTCCTCCGTTATTAGGGCCACTTAGAGTAACCATTTTCTTTGTAGACTTGTCACCTGTAAAATTTGAAAAGACATGTTACGGGTTTGGAATACATCAGAAAATAAAACATTTGTCAGTTAATTATAGTAATTTGATCAGTTAGGGGGCTCTGCACCCAACACAGCGTACTTTGCTCAAAAATTACTTTTTTTTTGCAAATATTCATTCAATTTTAATGATTTGTTAACCCAAGACTAAACTATTGGCTGGGTTCACCTGTCAGCTTGTCAAGCAGTCGTAAGTGACGTGATAAAGAAGTGTTAATTTATGCAAATGCGTACAAATCACCCGATTTCCCGGCTTCTTTCTTCTCCCAATTTCAAGATTTCCAAGGAATTTAATTTAATTTCAGTTTGGAAGGGTCAAATTTTCTGAAATTTTCACATTATGTTCTTTAAATGCTATATAAAAACGACTATTTTGTTTGGCACTAAAGTTCTTACATTTTAAACAAGAGGCATTTTATTTGCAAATCATGATTTTAATCACTTTGAGTGCTAGTTTTTCAACCATGTCATTTTAAAATGAGGATAGATAATGCAAAATAAAATGGTCGTTTTTCTACATATACTCTTCTTTCAAGTCAAGTATTACATTTCAGAAAATAGCGTCAAATTTTTGACTTAAATTAATTTTTATCATTAATACCAAAATTGAAGTTTTTTACCCCAAATATACACCCACTTTATCGTTAGAGTAAACTATTGCTACCAAATTATACTTAAGAGTCTCTGCTTTTTGAAAATATAAAGTATGAGGGGGTTTCCTTGTCATCTTTGATGAAGAATATTGCTTTGAAAACTGTGTTGGCAACATGCAGCTCCACCTTTGATTCGGAAGTTAGTCTATTCCAGTACTATAATTAATATTTTATAAGAATTTTTTTTTTATCGACATTTCATCTATATAATAAAAGCATGATTACGTATCTGTAATTCGAACCTTTGTAAAGTCAAACCTCGCCTTTAATGTATGTTGTAAAATCCCATTCTTGTAGGGTATCCCTCTTTCGCTCTTACCCAAGACATACAATTCAATACCCAGAATCGCGGCGTCTGTAGATGGCCTCTTAGAAATAAAGTCTATGAAGAAATTGCACTGAACACATAAGTCTTCTGGAGTCTCTACCTAGATCCCCCGGTATACCTTGAACAAAGCTTAGCTGAGTATCAATAGTTGAGACGAAATAAAGTGAAACTTAAACGACTTACTGTAGCGTGAAAACGTCACCATATCTAGAATAAACTGGCCAATTATTGTATCATCCATGAGAAACAAACAAGGATTTTTCTCATCGTAAAACAAGATTACTTGAAATATTAATAACAAACTAGTTTAATTCAAGACCGGGCAAAACTTGATTTGGACATTACAATTGCTTCATTGTCAGTGCCGCTGATACACTTTCTACGTCCAGGTTTAGAGAAACGAAATGGCAGAGGGATTCTAGACTATCAACTTAACCATTGATTTGGATAATCTGATTACAAAAAGTGAGTTCCCTTACCGAATTCGTTTTCCCTAATAACTTCAGGTGGCGTTTGAACTTTCGGGGGCGCTTGCGTGGTAGCTGTACAAAAGAAAACACAGAAATTTGCTTTAAAACTTGATTTGGACATTACAATTGCTTCATTGTCAGTGCCGCTGATACACTTTCTACGTCCAGGTTTAGAGAAACGAAATGGCAGAGGGATTCTAGACTATCAACTTAACCATTGATTTGGATAATCTGATTACAAAAAGTGAGTTCCCTTACCGAATTCGTTTTCCCTAATAACTTCAGGTGGCGTTTGAACTTTCGGGGGCGCTTGCGTGGTAGCTGTACAAAGAAAACACAGAAATTTACTTTAAAGATTTATGGCTCAAACCGACAACAGATTTAGCAGACATACTTTTGTTGTTGTTCAATAGGGTGTAATCCAAATGACAGCTTTCAATGAAATTAACCTCAGGTAATTTGTTCGACCAAGAAAAAAAGAAACGAAAAAGCAATGTCGTGGCCACATTGAAATAGGACCTGTACCAGTATAGCGAAGCCAGATTATTAACAGCGTCATGAATGTGCTTCTGAATCTGCTTCTGATATATTTTTTAAGGTAGTTCCCACCTCGAGAGTGAAAGACGGAAACTTTTGCTCAAACTTTCCTCAATAAAACTTTCAACCATTCTCTCACCAAATCAAGAATACAATCTGGGTTACACTGCAAAGTTTGGTACCAAAGTAACAAATTACCCAACATTTGCGGATAGTTGAAATTAAAAATGGCCGCCATCCCTGTGTTATCTCTATGGGGAAATAAAAATTCAATTTAATTAAACTTATCTAATTACCTCCAGATAGTTATTCGATCATCCAAGGGAGATATCTACTCGTTTTGACAATACCTACGATTAAGTTTACCTGATTTAATTGCTTCAGACTTCAGTTGCCTTTCACATTCACGGACCATTGCATGCGATCAATTTAGGTAGCTTCATTTGGTCGAACAATTCTACCAACAGAGTAAGGTCACTCTCTGATATGTGGCCGTGATCTTCAAGTTCTTCAAATAATTTAGCAGGTGTCTTCAATTGTTCTCGCCGACGTTTTTCGATTTTATCACCAACTAAAGTCGTTAGAGTTTCGTATTCTTCAGTACCAAGTTTATCATTTAGGTTGACATAGAGTACACGAAGTGGGGCTAGACCACTTGCCATGTTTAGCTGTGCAAAAGGAAATTCAATATATTATCAGGTACTTCTTTCGTTTTCGACTTTCCATATATTCTAAAAAGTAAAGGAATGTATATTAATTTTTTACTAAAATGGTGTTGAGTATACTGACAATCTCTTTTTAGGAAAGTGTTTCACAGCGCCATCAGCTGAAACTTACACAGATGAACTCAAGTCAGATTAACGGCTCCGATGAACGCGTCAACTCTTAATTATACAGGACGCACAAGACCAGTAAATAATTTCCATAGGCTATCAAAGTAGGTCAGAGCAAAACATTCAGCGGAACAAATCCTGTTTACAGGTGTTAGATCAAGGTAAGCTTGAGAAATGATTAGTTTTTCGTGTTGGTCAGTCCATCGAAACAAAACTAACAGGAACTGTCTTACGCAAAATTGTGTTTTTAGGTAGGTGATCTCAGTGGAACTTCACCTCCGCATATGTTTACAGATAGTTCAAGGAGCAAAGTATGGCGTAACAAATATACCTACCGTAGATGACTACATATAGATTGGAGCTGTACAAGCAAAAATGATGGTGAAAACTACAATTTGTCATTTGTTTGGTGACATTGAGTCGGGTCTTCTGATGAAACTGACCATACCCAGAAGTATAGAAGAGGTATAGCAAGCTAACATCGAAAGTATGAGTGGCCCTCTGTGAAGAAAGTGACCAATTTCCATCTTAATCTAGCACCAAACATTTGGCAATACTTTCTGAGTGAAGTGTATGCTTCACAGAGATTCTCGCTCTCACAGTTCCTTCATGACTATGTAGTGTGGTCTACTCAGGCCCAGAATTTAAACTTATTAGAGTAGCCCGGCTCGGAAGTCAGGGTGTTATCATCGATTTGTTTAGCCCGGATATTTGTTACTGATTTGCAGCTTTCAACGTCCTCATTCTAAAAGCCGTCATTCTTCAATGACTTTCAAACAACTACTTTAAGATAAGATGACCTGTCAGTGAAGATAACCCACCACTACCAGCTTTCTTTTGACAAAAATTGAGCTTTATTTTTTATTTTGGGAGTTAAATAACAATAACAGTTACATGACACAATAAATCCGCTACTATTAAGTTACAATTTCCGAATTCCCTCAAACACGCTACCATACAGTTGTATAGCATATCAGTTTTGCAAAGGGTCCTGGATTTCTGGACTGGATTTCCTTAAATACACATTCCATTTTAGTATGAGAATTCAACTTGTTTTTCCTGATAGCAGTGTAATACTCAGATTTTTGTACTGAGTGTACAGATTTTTGAAAGATATAAACTCGGGCAGGAATAGATGTACCTGTTGCCAAGAAGAATTACAATGCTAACGATATGTGACAGCTTTGGATCTCCTAAAATAACTTGCCAATTCTAGCTTCAGGCCTTTTTCGCTAGTCGAGTTTGTGTCCAAATAAAATAAATAAGGCTTCCCAAACATTTTAACATTATCATACATGAAGTAATGTTTCATCTTCTCTTTTGCACAATGTCCAAAGAGAATTTTAAAGTGTAGGAAAGTCCGTTTTACTAAGTCTAGCATTTGTATGAAATATATCATGCAAAATTTTAAAGTGAAATTCCCTCAATTTTTTAAACCAATTGTGATAATAAGTGGAAGCACATAAAACTGTTCCCAACATGATATGTTAACATTCAGTTCATATTCAAAATGCACCTTTGATCCGGGTTCAGTAAAGACAATATCATTAATTTCTGAGTTGATGTTCTTGTTGTGCAGTACTATAAACTTTTCCTAAATAAAAAAATATGTTCACATTTTGCAGATATCAACTTTTCGATCTGCTTATTTAAGCTAATATGCACCTCGAAAGTGAAAGACTTAAACTTTTGCTCAAACTTTCCTCAGTGAAACTTTCAACCACTCTCTTACCAAAGCGAGAATAAAAATCAGGGGTCACCATGCAAACTTTGGTACTAAAGAGACAAATAACTTGCAATTTCTCGATATTTGAAATTCAAAATGGCCGCCATCCCTGTGTTAACTCTATGGGAAAAAATAAAATTTTCGATTTTCGAAAAACTAAGACGGTGAAAAATTTTCTTTCGCCAAGAGCTTCAAAATGAGCCCCCACAAGTGGTAGGTCAGAAGAAAATTGATAAAATTTGAAGGCCCGAATTTCTGTCCCCGAGGCGCGTTCTACCTTAAGCAATTTTTGCTGCCTAACTACACCCCCAATACAGACGCGAACGTACAACTTATTCTGTATTGACTATCTGATAACCAAGGGTTCAATTTTGAAAAGCAAGAGTTATATCCAGTAGGCGGTGGCGGTCGATGAAACGTCCATGCTACTATGACAACTTTCTCGTATTACTTACAGATCTGAAATCCTTTAACATCCGCCAAAGACACATGAGTACAAATTTCATAGGGAAAATCTACACAACGTAGATTTATAACCAATGAAACTGTCTTATGCACTTTACTCACACAGCTATACTCTTTTTCAATGAAGAGCCGCCATTATTGTTCAAACGAAAGGCACACACAACCCACATTGTTGTGACCCAAGGATGGCCAACACTTGAAGTTTCGATACGTGATCTGCTCTACTTCACAATCATTTGCGCACGATTACACATTCCCTTAGCTTTATTCCTTGACAAATGAAAAGTAAAAACTGCTAACATGAAATAAGAATAGACAGTCGTCGGCAAAAGGGGTATACTGGATTCAGTTGGTGTTAAAAAATTATGTAAAAATACAATTTATCATAGTTACAGGTGCCTGATACTTACAGTCGGCCGCCATATTGTTGTTGTTGATTTTGTTTAAACGCACTGCATCGGACGGAATGCTATTTGCATGATTCAGTGAACATTCCGTGTATGTTTTTTGTCGCTCGTTTGTTTGTTTGTTAGTATTTTTTCAAGTTTTAGTTTGCATCTCCGTTTCGCATAATTTAGATTCAGAACAGGTAGTTTATCAGAAATTAGAGGCAGAAACGTTAATGGTCACCGTACGCATATTTCGTAGCATTTCGCATTATTTGGTCGTATTGTATAATACCAATTTGAAAATTCAAATAGCGGTTGAACAAGAAACCTCAGTAACACATTTCTGTTATCAAACCCCAGATATCAGTACTTTTCTTCCTCTACTAGTGAAGAATTATTCCGATACATGTGGAGAAAATACATTTTACCGTCTTGCATATGTGAAATTCTGAAATTTCACTTTTCCTATCCATTAACAGCAGCAAATCGCGGCCATCTTGCTGGCCTAAAAATCGTCACAATCAAGATGATATCAATTTCTAGTCAAAACCATTTGCGCCGTGACGCAACATTTTTATCCTTGATTATGAAATAGAATCCGTTCATATTCTAATACAAAGTATCAACAAATATCTTTGAAATTGATGTCTTGAGAACTGAGTCAACAGTACGGTATATCAGCCACACCCTTTGCATACCTGTGTTGACCTGAGTTGGTCAACACGTTGAACATAACCGAGTTTCTCATGTATCTGCCATATAGAGGGATTCCGGTATTAGTTTGCTGAAGGCATTCTATAAAAACACAATCAAGGCATTCAACATACCTGTTAATTAAGGTGTTGGCTGGCTGCAGCAGGTATGGGCAAAGCCTCGTTGTGGTTTCACCTGTGGTGACCCAGGTTTTTCTTTCACAACTAGGAACCGCACAAAAAACTATTATGGGATGTAGTTGAGCTTCAGGCGCTGCTGCATAAGTGTCAATATTACCATGAAAGTGGTTGATGGATTACAATGCTAGGTTGGAATTAACAGACTACATGTGTCGTGTGAGGAAATCGCTTTCGAGTTAGCAAACAAACACAGTAACTTTCAGTCTGGAGAATTAATCGGTATAAAACACTACTGTTGGTGACTTTTAGTAGCGAATCACACTTCTAAATTCATTTTATTAGAAGAAATATCTTAAATCCTGTGAATTTATTTGTCTATTTAATTTATTTATTCAATAAGGTGATTTGAAATCAAACATAAGTTATGTAAAATGTGCTTACCAAAGCACGAACACAGAACGGTTTTCAAACATTGGCAGTAAACGGACAGCCTAGATTTTAACAATCAAATAATTTTCGAGTTGAAACTCAAAGATGGCCGCCACATATATACGTGTGATAAGCGCGCGAATTTGATAGATCAAATTCATTCCCAAGGAATGAAATAGTGGTATTTTCAATGACAATATAGGTTATGAGGAGTTCAAAACATCTCCGTTATTATTGGATGATATTATTGGGCAATAAGAAAAAGCATTTTATCTTATCATATTTCCCGATTACGTTTAAATCTGCATTGTTGAATGTCCTTACACATTATGATTGGTACAGCGTATGAGTCAGACATTTAAGCTCAAAATATAGAAGTAACCCCTTGTGCAAGAAATTGTGAGTATCGTATCAGGCTTTCGTCTGGAGCCCTTACTCATAAATTTGGCGTGGTTGTACAAATGATACTTTATAGGTCTCTTGTCTAATAGAAGAGATCGCAAGTAAGTTAATGCATGGGTGTTTGTACCCATCAAGCCCAAAAGTAAGAAAATGATCAATTATCTTTAAAAACCACGCGATTTGATTGATATTTGGCCTAATTATTGGAATTATTAAATTCTTTAAAAAAATGTCTGCCTATCTTGACGAGTTGAGTCACGTGACCAAATCTGATATTTCCCGCCAAAATTTACGTCTTTATTAATTTTAATATTCCAACCGTAAACCGTTAAATTTTCTTGATTTTCTTTGCACTTTTGGAAACAACATCTATCATATTCTTTCAAAAATACATGGCACTCATGAAACTCTATCTATACTTCTTTCTGATATTCAAAATATTCATGTAAAACGTCAAAAATATTGTATTTGTTGTTTTTTGTGAAGAAATAATATTCAAAATTCAATAATTTTGCATCTGCCACTAGTTCTAACACAAGTTCCCATCCCATTTTACATTAATTGGTCATAATATTTTAAATATTTTGATGTTTAGCGGTTGGAATATTCAGTTATTTGCAATATACAATTTTGGCGGGAAAATAACAGATTATGGTCACGTGACCTGACTTAGGTAATATATTATGATAAATTTCAGCTTAATCAAATGCGAAACATATTTTTGGCAATTTTCACAATATTCTGACCAGGTCTGATTAAAAAGTATGTTTAAACTGATATTACATGTATGTAAGCCTATGCCCATGCATTAACATACCTGAGATCGATGGTCTTTTACCCGCCAAAGGGCATGACATCGCCTTCTCTCAATATCGTAAAATAGTGATATACTGCCTCCTTAACCGTTTACCCTCCCCTTGCAATTTTTACCAACGGTGTTGTTGAAACAAAAAGGAGCAAATCCAATATTTTTGTTTTGGCTAAAGGATAGCTTAGGATTTCGGTTTCCATACGTGATCAGCTAAACTTTTGAAGCATGTTTGCTCCGTTATTGCAGTCTATTTATTGCAACACAACTTAATCCATCAAAAAGGGTATCCGAAAAGCAAATAAAAATGCACATTACCAGTACTAAAATGATGTCAAGAGATGTGGCACGTTACACAAAGGAGTGAATATATCAAAGTTATGGGGGTGTGACTACCATAGTCGCTCGCCATGTTGTTGTTGTTTAGATTGGCAACGTCAGACGGAATGCCCCTATTCCGTGATCATTTTGTTTTTCTTGCTTGTTCAACTTTTCGTTTGAACATATGTCTCGCATGATTTGGCTTCAACACAGGTCACTTACCAGAAATGAGAGGAAGAAATATCTAGGAACACGCCCAGTGCACATTTTGTTTGGTGCACAATAAGCGTATATTAGCATAATGTAAAACGTTTTGGAAATGGGAGCTTCGCGGACAGATATCGAAATGATTTTTCAAAAGTTGTAGACTACCACTGAGAAGACCAATTTTCTCGACTTGTGTTCGTAAAATTCTGAAATTAACTTTAAGTATTCACTTGACATTTGAATTGCAGCCACTTCAGTGCTTCAAAAATCGTAGATTTAATCTAATTTCCTTCTGTTAGCCGTGGATTTTATTCTTGATTATGAAATCGTGTATTTTAATATGCTATATAGTGTAGAGTATTTAGCAAATGGTTTCTACATTCTTGTGCGTATAACCTAAAGTTTATTAGTCAGACACATCCTCCACATACATGATTTGACCTGAGTTGGCCATGACAAACGCAACCAATTTTATTCGCTGTAGGATACAAGAAGGGCTATTGTGGTACCAGTTTGCTATAGGAATTGTCTCATATAATATTATAAATACATTCCACATACCTTTATAAAGCCGAGTCGTTGGCCTGGAGTACCAGGTATGGGCTTGTCGTGGTTTCGTCTATAAGGATCCCTGTCACTTCTCAGGGACCGTACAAACATTATTAGAAGATTTCTCCCAGTACCGAATTAATAAATAATTAAAACAAGACTTCTTAAAACTATCAACACTTTCTATTTTTCTCAAATACAAAGATAGACTGTTAAAATATTGGCTCCTCTTACATGACATGACCTTTTAAGAGGTCAGTTTTAGCTCTTGGAATTTCTAAAAACTTCTGATTAGCTGTAAAGGATGGTATTCGTTCAAAAAGGCATTACATTGTCTGTTGCAATTCGACTTACTAAGATTAAGTTATGCATTACACATATAATACTAACAGCGTAGGCCTACAATAAAAAGACAATTATGATGAAAGGAAATGCGTCAAGTGAAATGCTGTCTTCTAAATACTAGCCCTCCCCATGCAATTTTTGTCTGGTGCCTCAAAATATGTTAACGACTGTAGAGTGTTCCAGGTCAAACGCGTATTGCAATCCCTCGTCCGCAGTCAAAGTCTGAAAATCATACAATCAACTATATGCACACGTTAAATCTTTCTTAGGCCAATTTACAAAAAAGTGTGTGTTTTCAATAACCATATCTCCGAAAATTACCCGGTAGGATAAGTATGTCAGAGGGATTTTTTGGTTTGCTTTTTATTCTAAACCCATAAAATATGGTAATATTTATATAACTGACTCAACTGTTTTTGGCTAGGGTCGGCGGGCTTTTCAAGGGCAGGTCGGGTTACCAGAAACACACACACATGTTTTATGGGGCCTTAACTATTGTGTCGTCAAGAGAGTCACAGTTCAACTGTCCACAAGCGACATGTATGTTGTAAATTATCACCAGTTCCCAGTGAGTGTAACCAGAGGGCAACGCGCCTTCTCCAGTTCTCTGCATCATGGCGCTATACCCCAATATGAGAACCATAGGCATATTACACTGACGGCGTATGGTATGCCACTTTCTCACGAAATTATAGTGTGCAAATGTTCGAAGAAAATTTATCATGTCACACTAACTGAAAAATCTCGTTTAATTGAAAACATTTCAATTCATCCTATCAAACTCTTGGCTAAACTTTTGCCTTGTCTGACGACTTATTACCACAGAGTCTGTCACCGGAAAACATGATAATACGAAATACTTCTCTTGACGTTCCCTATTGAGAGCTTGGTTGAATCCTACTTTACTTCTACGTAAGTAGCAGGTATGAATTTGGAGATGTATTGAAAGCCATCGATGCCAGTTTATTGAATAAATTTTGGGGCTTTATGAGGGAAATCCGTTTCCGAACTCGGCGAAACGTGCGTATAGTGGCAATTGCTTTTCCCAACTTCCTAATTTTCTAATGCATATACCATACAGCGGCAGTCGTGTATCGATTCATAAAGGCGAACTAAACGTTGTTTAAACCGAAGGCGTCCTGTCCATTGCTTATGTGTGTGGTATCTATCACCTGAAAAATGTCATAAGAGTTGATTAACTGGTGTCAGACAATGTGGGCTTTGCACCTGGCAGCTTTAGCTGAGCATTCATGGCTCATTTAATCCACTGTAGGCAATCGCAAAATTGCTAGGATAACCTTACCTAGCAAGTTGTGGCCACTCCTTCTGAAGTTGTAATACTGCATACGGCATATCTCAAAACAACTCATTTTAACCGTTTTATTTTTTGACATGAGGAACTATTTGATAAGAGCGCCTTCTATCCTATTATATTTGCAAGACCATACGTCACATGGAATATGACATTATTTTTTATGTCATTGATGTACTCAAAGGTTAAGACTAACAAGCCCCTACATATCATCACTGTGACAAGTTACGTCTAGACCATGTTACATTTTACAGTTTCGGCAGAAAATATTCATAATTATGAACATAGAGACACTTCTTATTCAATTTCAAATCCTGTATAAATAATACACAAGTTTTTTTCATGCCATTTTTGGACCAGTCATTGTTTCCCTCAAATTAATAGATAAGTACTCGCAATTTTTAGAAGTGGATTGTAATATTTTGTCATAGTTTTTGATTGATTAAATAATTTCGAAATATACATCGTAAGGAGAGACATTATTATTTCATTGCCTCAAGAGGGCGCCATTAGGTTTCGTGGTTTTAAGTCTTCACTTTCGACGTCCACGCTTTAACACTAAGTCAACGAACGAAACAGCTCAGTGCTTAACTGGGAAAACCTTTTGTCGTTCAAATAAAACTTTGCCCATGTATTCCTTTTGAAAAAGTAAGCTGGAAATAGTTTTCCACCAGTGCGAAGGAAATACAATAGTCCACGAAGCTATCTTACGCCCAGTTTAAGTGATATATTTATTGCTACGATATAGTTTGTGTGCGATGTGCTACAAGAAATTCTACAGCGTGTTATAACAACTATACGCTCGGTTATTGAACCAATCTTTTTTGAGATCGGGGATTTTGCCGAGTTGTTTTGTCTGTGGCTTCTCCGCTAGGTGACTTGGTGCCGTACGTTGTGACTTACTGAAACCACCGTATCTGCTAAAGTCCTCACAACTCCATCATTCAGTTCTTGAAGTGAGCGACGATCAAAGCCATGCCTTTCACAGTATCTGTGTATACTCCTTTCTGACATGTTGTCATGTTGCACCTTGACTATTGCTTGTGTCAACGTATGTTGCTATTTCAGATAATGACGACTCTTGAAATGATAATAACGCAAAACATATATGAATGGATAGACGTTTACCTTTGAACATATATGACTAGAAGAATGTGATTAAAACAGTTTAGAACATTCAAGTAACGATTTCGTACTTACATATATATACGCAAATATTTATAGAATCTTTTGAACATAAAGAAGATCACGTAGCTGCATATACTCATGACAAAACAAGTATCCAAAACCATGCGATTCAGAGAATTTAAATTTTAAATCATGTGAATGTAAGTTATATGTCATATTATCAAATGAAATTTGTAAAATTTAGGATTCGGCTGCAGTAGGAAAACATAATGAATTGCAAAACATTGCCAGGTGTTTCGAAGAAAAGAGAAAAATATCGATAAAAAGTTTTTAAGGTCTGATATCGTAAAAGGTTTTTGTAATAGCTTCAGCATTGATGATATAAATACACACACACACACACACACACACACACACACACACACACACACACACACACACACATATATATATATATATATATATATATATATATAATCAGTATATATATATATCAGTATATATGAGTGTATGTGTGTTATTTTTTGCGTATATATGTATTTCTTGCATATAAGACGTTTCGCTCTATAGATAGAGCTTCTTCAGGTATATCTAAAGAGAAAAATGAACTGGACACATCTTAGTGTTGTTGTAAATTGCATTATAACCGTGTAATTTGATCGATTTAGCGTACACAGAAGTTCCGGTGAATAGTTTTGATTTATATATATACAGTTTTGAGTCAAGGTCTAGAATAAATAGACTTAAGCTTATCTTATGCGTTTATCGGAAAATAATAGTTTACAATACAGCATGTGCCTATTGACATATTTTTCACATAATCTTAAAATCGGTTAAATCGCTTTTCTGGTTAAAGTCTTTTACAAACAATTTAGTACAAAGACTCTCAGTGAAAACGACAAAGCTCAATAGGCTGATCTAACTACCTTTTATAGTTTTTCGATGCCCTGTTCTTTTGCAGAGAAGTCGCAATGATAAAAATCATCTCTTGAATGACAAATACAAGAAAATAAAACCGTTTGCCGTGTGCTTTGTCTTGGTATGATACTTTTAGGTAAAGATGAACTTGTGAGTACTATTGCCTACCAAACACAAATGACAGAAGTAACTCTAATATCACTAATTGTCAGACTATGAATTGAATTTCATGTATAATACAGATAAAAGTTTCTGAGGTCTGAGAAGAAGTTAACATAAACAGGAAGACAATTACTCTGTCAACGTCACTCATTCTCCCATGAAGTAGTGTTTTGAACTGACACCCTCAACATCGGCACTCAAGGTAAATGAACCCTAGGAGTCCGAGAATGGTAGAGAGTTTGTCCTCCAGTGTAAATGTCCTGATGCTTACTTACACAGATGCACAAATGAAACTCTGTGAAATGCATTTAATTGACGCAAATATTGAAAAATACGGTGCACCATACGTCAAACGATACAGATCTTTTCGTAAAACATATTTTCCATACAAAATTATCAGCTCGCAATCCTGTAGTGAATAGTGAAAGTAGTTTGATTATGTCTGTAACTCATTCACGAACAGTTCGCATTATTAAACCTTGTTTTGCGAAACAGATGCTCACCTAGTCAGTTCAACTATTGCAGGCTAGCTATCGATGTTATTCAAATACTACTGAGTTTCCATTTGCTCACACTATAGAATTTGTGTGACGTCTACTGAGAATATTTGTAAGTAAGTATAATACTCCAAATGTTAGAATAAGGCTTCAGTTTTTATTATTTGTGATCTTCATGGCGTTGTTAAAATTACCCTATATCAAAACTTTTGAAAATTAAAGTTTATACATTTACTGAAGTTTGAATGTAATCTCCCCCTTCTATCTACTTAGTAAATACTCTGAGTTTAGTTTTTGGAGTTCCCATTGAAACGATTCTATCACCGGCAGCTGTTACTGCCAAGTAAAAGGGGGATCCAAGTTCCCCTTCGAATAGATTACAGATCCACTTTCCATCACTACTCAACTTTACAACCTTACAATTGACATCATCACCAATATACACATTGTCGTTGCCATCGACAGCAATGCTGCACACAGAGTACAGCTCACCACCGAGGTGACTATATTCGTAAAGGTAATTGCACTCAATATCAAAACACTTGACACAGCGATTGCCATAGTCTGTCACCATGATTACATCCTTACTGTTGACAGCTACAAAGTAGGGGGTGATGAACTCTTTTTGGCCATGCCCTCTACCTCCAACCTCTGCGATATACTCTCCATCTTGGGTGTATTTGAGGACACGATGACCACGGATATCTGTGACTAAAACAAACCTCTTTACGAGAACTACGCAAAAAGGATCTACGTCTCTAGGTAGAGTAATTATTTTGACGATTTTACCATTGTTATCACAAATTACAATTTGAAAATTCTCGTTATCAAGAAAGAAATAGAGGTTGTCAGAAGAGACAGCCACAGACCGTGGTTTGAATGGCTTTGCAAATTGACCACTGAAAGGTCCAAACTCCTTTTCGCACGAGTAACCTTCATCAAGAACCTGTGCAATATTATGTCCTCTGTTGCAAACAACAAGTTTTTCCTTGTGGAAGACATAATCTCCTAATAGTTTGAACTCCTTTCCTGGCTGTCCAACTTGAGCTTTCAGAATCCTCATCGACCACTGACCTGAAGGTCGAAATATGTAAGTAATGTCAGGAAAAAGAAGCATTGGCTATATAATGTCATTTAAACCTTGAAAAATAGAAAAAATTATCAAAATGTATTTACCGTAAAATGCAAATTAAACAACAAATACCCTAAATGCATCCATTCTTCCTTTTAGCTTAAACTTCTTGCTATTGCAACGCAAAAATACATATTTCTTGAAAGTTTTCCTTGTTTTCAATGGCTGTTTCATGACTTTCTATTATTTTTCTATTATTTTTCATCGAATCATTGAAGTATACGTAATTTGTAAACGGTGAATACAGTTAATTCGTTTTGATAGAAAATGCCACCAAAGTCATCTCTCAGATACTAGTATTACCTTATTTTCAGGAAACATAACGTTGGCTGAATCTGTTTGTCACTCACTGCTGTCGTTTTGTTTCCATTTGTCTATACCTTGTTAGTAACTTATGCTTGCAATTCATAGTCTCTCATTTGTTTAAATAGTTTGTTGTAATTTCCATATACTTATATGAATATAATGTTCGGCTTTTGCGTATGTTTAAGATTGTTGTATTATTGTTGTTTTTTTTAATTTTCACTGGTCCTTGAAAAACCAGACTGGTAATTATGGCTTAATGAGCTAACAAGTATAAATAAATAAATAAATAAATAAATATATAAATAAATAAATAAATAAATAAATAAATAAATAGAAGTATTAATACACAAATAAATAAATATACTGATCGTGATACAAGATGACGATAGGTCTCTGCGAAAAAAACCAGTACCATTGATTGTAGAGGAATGCCGTATGTACTCACAATTCTGTGCTTCATATTCAACGACCACATCGACCAATGCAGGTTTCTGTATTGCATGGAATAACTCCTTCAACAGCTTAAGGTTGTCTCTCGCTATAAACCCACCTTCTTCAAGTGCTTTAAAGAGGTCAGAGGGGCACTCCAGTTTTTGACACTGTCGTTTGTCAATTTTGTCACCAACTAGAATCTTAAGTTGCTTGTGGTCTTCATCGTCAAGTTTCTTATTTAAATCAAAATATAGCTGACGAAGCGGGGATATTTGACTCTCCATGACAATATTCCTGTTTGTTAAAATGGAAAACATTAAATCAACTATCAAAATATAATTTTTGAATTGCCCATTTATTTGAGTTGCAATAAACATGCAGGATTAGGCGACGTGAAAAGAAAAACCAAAGGACATCACTGACAAGTTTTACAAATACTGTGTAGCAAGGTACCCCTGGTCCTGTTTGAAATGCTAAATAGATATCACTCACAGATTTTAAAGAGATCTTGACAGGGTATGTTCGGACAAGTTCACTGACTTTATCGGTGTCCATTGCGTGACATGCTTTCTTTCAAAATCAGCCTAGCTAGAAATTCAAACTTTGTTGATAACCAGTTTCAATTCGGTCAGAAATCATGTCATGCTGACCGAAGACAAACTTTCCTGCAGAGGTCACTTTATAATATTTCCGAGATATAATAATCACTCGCATTTTCCGGGTTTGTGTGGAGGCATTTTGTTTATGAAAGTTTGGTCCTGGAACCTGTAAAGTCCAGCAATAATATGATAAAAACCAATGTCCTTTAGCCCTCCTATTCGTCGGCCGTGGCACAGGCAGTGAGCCACTGGGTTCTTCCTTCTCCTCTCCAGCTCCGCAGCATTCTCTTTACAAAGAAGAAAGATTTACCAAGACTATATGTCTTTGAGGTGGCAGGGGAAAATTCGCCTTTCAATTTTTATATTTACATTATTATGGCCACATGGACACCAAAACCTTCGTCACCACTTGTACAACAGGGGTTTGCTGGAGGGCTGATCATTTTTTACTCGATGGACACAGAACAAGTACAGAAGACAGAGATCGGCCATCCTTGGAAACCAACCTTGAACAGAGCCCTCAAGCTGGAGGAGCTTGGAAAAATGGCTGTTTCGACAAAAGACTTGCTTGAACAGAAAAACATTATTCCAAAAGTGCCCGCTTTTGATTCTCAATGCGACTGAAATTCCTCAGAGCAAAGTGCTTGCCAAGAAACTATGGGTAAGCCTTTCAAGCGGAGAGAGAAACTCATGATAGGGCGTTGAAGAACTTTATTTAAGACAGAGAGGCATAAATAGAGCAGATGCAGCATATCCAAAAAATGGAAAAGAGAGACGCCTTTCGAAGTGGAAAGAAAAAGGCATGCTAGGGTATCGGAGAATTTCTTCAAGACAGTGAGGCGGACGTACAAATGTAGCAAAACTGGAAAAGAGAGACTCGGAGTCAAGAATACAAGGCCGAGAGAGCTGACTTTGACGGATGAGGACTTGCAGCTCTTTGCACAAGAGATAGGGGCGTGACCCCTCTTACAGCTGATGATCCCAAGTTTCATGAGTACTACATGTCGAGCGCCATACAGAAAAAATAGGAATTCATCTTTGTCATGACAGGCCTTGTCGGCGGCTTCGTTGTGTTTATCCTTCGACTGGGTCAAGCCACTTGATATGCGGCTGGCTTATTGTCTTTGAAGACATTTGCCGTTACTTTCTATATTTGGAAAAGCTGTCTTCAGGTTACCTGAAGCTGAAGCCGCTGATGTCCCAGGAGATTTGGCCCAGGCGTAGCTACTGAGGCAATCCATCTAGCAGATGTATTTGCAAGTTCGACAGTGCATTTTGTGGCCAAAATTCAACGTTTGTGTGCCTTACAAGGTCCATCAAGCTAACCTTCTGTTTCTGCAGTGCGATAAGATGGGCAAGGTTGACACCTACATGAACGCTCTTACCAATGTCGATGTCGCTTGCTGCTTCAAGGCTGCTCAGCCTCTAGCCGGTAAAGAGGCCAGATAGGTCGCCGAGGCCTTCTTTCGGATCTACAAATGAGGCTCCCCATTAAAGTGGCCCAAACTGTTTCAGGTAGACCCTTGGTGCGAGTTTATGGGCGCAGCTGCTCAGCTCCTTGCAAAGCATAAGGTTGAGGTCAGGCTTCGGCAAGTGGAAGAGTATAGGGACCAAGGAATTGTAGAGTAATGTAATCTGACCTTGGCTTGTCTTTGGTAACTAGTACGCTCAAGAGATGCGACTCCCTTCTGGATTGCGATAGCATGGCTGCCTGCTGGCCTGACATTTGCCCGAAAACAGCTTGTTTCGGCGGGGTGAATTGGACTTTTTTTGCGACTCGCAGCGCAAAGAGAAATAAACATTAATTTTACCCGATTATGGCCAGTCAATATATTTGTTAACACACCCGATCAAATTTTCTTGCAAACAGATCAAGAAATCCTCTGCTATCATGACTCTTCGGGGTTGCAGAGGAAACTTCAATCTTCTTTAGGGATCCTTCAGTGATTGCCGGGGTTGGCCGGGGCAATTCCATGCGCACCTGTACTGTAAAACGTGACCCTCCCCTATCCTTGTGTCTAAAATGTGACCCTCCCCCTTGTCCAGCATTCTAAATTTGAACCTCCCCAATCACAGCAGTATTCTCCCAAGGAATAACTGAAACACTATCAGCTAATGTACATAATAATTAGTCTAATTGTTATATAAGTTACGGACAGAAATTACAGGGGGAGGGCTAGCGTTTTAAGAGGGAGGGTTGCAATGGATTATGCAAGCATTTTGAAGGGTCATACATTTGTGGGAGGGTCACCATATTTTTCGCAATTACTGAATTATAAGGCGGTAAGATGTGGCTGATATAGTGCTTCACCCAAAAATATCAAATCATAATACATGGGAGTCTATCAGGCAAACTATTGACAGTCCCCCCACACACAACAAGCTATATATGTACATATATATGTTTGATAATATATGTAAATGTACTTTGCTTGAAGTGGTAAGTAAAACGTGCATGTGTGTACAAGAAATTAGATACTTGGATTTCATCGAAAATGTTGATTTACTATACATAGTAGTCTATGAGGAAACTATGAATGATTTTTTCCAATACAAAACAGGTAAATCTTTGTATTTATGTACTCTTGATTATTCATATCTATAAACTCATTAGACTAGGGTGGTTACAAATAGATGTGTGCGCAAGATATCGGATTTCACCGAAATGTTGATTCACTATACATGGTAGTCAATGAGAGAATTGTGACCATTTTTTGCCAATATAAAACATAAAACTAACAATATCTGTGCATTTATAGACATTATATAATTGATATACACTTTGCCATCTATTTTTGTCTCCTGTCTTTCACCAGTTTTAACTGTACAAGGTGTTTAATGTAGGATACCACTGCATCTTCTTTGCTTGTGAAGCTTGTCGATAATGTGTATGTATTTAAAAGAATCAGTGTATTTTGCCGGCAATATCTATTAAGGAAATATTAAATGTATATTCAAATGTTTGGTCGTAAAATCAGCTTCTATTAAAAGTGATCCTCCCCCCAGATAAGTTTATAAAAGGGGAGCCCTTGGACAGTTTTCTATACATGACTCTCCCCCAATACCCCCGTCCCACCCTTCCCTGTAATTACTGAATGCCCCCTTACGCGTTCTAGAGGATGCGACTGCGTGGATGGTACATTCAAACCCTTTCAGTAAACAGCTGTTCTGGACTGTTATCTGGTTGACAGTTTTGGCAACTGTTTTCAGTTGCTTGCTCTTGTATTTATCAGTCCGAAAATAATGCATACCAGGTGACGATAAATAAGTGAATCACAACAGAAAGTTTTGACATGATGTGCTGCAATAACCACTATTAACTTGGAGAATCGTTAAGGGTATGGTCAGAAAACATTGCTAGAGCTCCCTGTAAACACATTTTAGTTTGTTTATAAAAGCTGTATCCACTATTCCTCGTTTCTGCAATCAACCTGTCCATAGCAATTGCTTTATCAAACGCAAAATGAATCTCCTCAAGCAGAAAATATATCTGTACCAGCAAAATATGTCAGCATATTTTCTATTAAGGAGCCTTCAGTTTTTATGAGAGGGCGGAGGAATGGGGTGTCACATTTTACAAACTTAGCCTATCGGGAGGGTCAAATTACACTGCTTAGTTAATAATGAATGCAAAGTCAGAATGCGTTTTGGAAAGAAACTTAACAATTAGACTACGATAAGAAGTAAACTGATATTTCCGATATTATATTTATTTTGTTGTTGCTTTCATCATCACTTTCACGCACCGTATCTTGATCAAGTACTTTTGTAGCAATTGTCAAAGACTTATAAAAGCACAGATTTTATTATTTTAGTATTTTTAAACAATATGTTTTCTTAGACAATGCCATGTATAGTGAAATTAGCAGCGGTGAAATTTCTAAATCAAATGTCTTGTACACATATCCTCATCTAACCACTCTATTTAAATCAAGTACATTTATGTCGATTACCCAACATCTATATACTTGTGCTTGTTTTATTTTAGGAAAAGCGTTCATAGTTTTCACATAGACTTCTATGTGTAGTGGATCCAAATTTTCATTGAAATTCCAAAATCATATCTCTTATACACTTATGCACTTTTATGCACCCTATTCTAACCACGTACAATTATATCAATTATTCAATGCCTATAAATGCACAGATATTGCTAGTTTTATATTTCAAAACTATGTCATAGTTTACTAATATACTGCCTTGTATAGTGAAATTTGTGTAAGTATAATTCCAAATCCAAGTTCTTGTTCACATATTCACTTGTAACCACCTTATTCTAATCAAGTACATATATCTCAATTATCTCATGCCTTAAAATAACAATTAATGATATAATTATCATGGAAAAAATTGTCCATAGTTTTCTCGTACACTTCCATGCATAGTGAATTAACATTTTCTATCAAATTCAAATATCAAATTTCTTGAACACACTTGCACTTTTTACCTCTCACCTCAAGCAAAGTACATTTACATAAATTATCAAACACATATAGACGTATGGTATTAGCTTGTTTTATAGGGAAAATTGTTAATGGTTTGCCCAATACACTCCCATTGATTATGACTTGATATGTATGGACAAAGCATTAGATCGGCCTTATCTTGGCTTCTAATAGTTGCACAAAAACGGTGACCCTACCAAAAGGCATGTGTGGAATTTCATGACCCTGAGGGCCTTCAAAAATGCTAACGCGAAAAATTGCTACCAAACCCGAAAAACAACGGCCTTCCTCCCTGTAATTTCTATCCATTTCCTAAACAATGGCAGTGATTCAGACTGTAGTGATCTACAAACAGTGATACAGACATAGATGTAACAGATATCACTTCTCCAATTAAGTGACACGATTTGGTAGAGTGCGCATAACTTGGAAGTAACGATATCAATATTAATCAAATTAAGTTTCAGTAGTGTGATGTCCTAAGTTTCACATCCACTGAGTATTCCGCCAATGTGTGACTGACTGCCTTATTAATCAGGTTAAGCTGCATAAGCTCGGACTTTTCTCAATTTTTAAGGTATTATTTGTTCTGTGTGTCAACTGCATTTTTTCGGTTCAAATCCTTTATGTATGATGAAATGTCCATTATTTAGCTTATTAGCACATCCTTTTTACAGTCAGCGTTGTTATTCTTGAAAATTTAATTCAAGTCAGGACTAGAATTATTTGTCGATGATAACAATAATCATCGCACGTTTATGGTCTTCGTTGACGAGCCGAATACTTCGAATACTGACATGCTATAAGGAGGTGACAGGAAGCACCATTTGATACACAATACAACAAAATAAAAGTATGACCAAAAGTTTTACACCAAATGCCCCTTTAGTATCTTTACTTGTAATATCACAACGTCGGCTGTTCTATCAAGGTTATACACACATTGTAAGTTTTCAGGGGAATTCACCTTGTAGAAAAGGCATCAGGGGGAGGTTACATGTTAGAAAGGGTCATCAGGGGGTTCACAGTTTACATGATGGACCATGCTAAATTTCCAAACCCCTCATAAAACTGAAGGCTTTCTAATCGCCATATGTACTGTTATTGTTTTCTCAGAAGGACGCCATATTTCGGCTTTACACTTCATTAATACTTTGAAGGACACCTGGTGCCTTTTTAACCTTTTCAAACGATTCGTTTATTTGGTACGTATTTACTTAATCCACACAGTTGATTTTTATAATATAGCTTACTCATTAAAGTTATGCTATCAATGTGTCGGGTCAAGGTACGTGCAGGTTTCAGTTGCTTACCAGGGACTAGTAACAAACAGTACTGAACAAATATCTTTGTAGTCATGACGTAAGGTGCAAATGCGTAAAAAGTGCCTGTTTTCTGAATCTTTTGAAAGTATTTGTTATCTACGGCTTGCATACACTCAAAAGGAAGCTTGTTGAGAGTGTTAATATCCTTCTTTGGAAAATTCCAATTTTCAATTTTGCAATGCTGTTACCGTCGAATGTGACGCCTTTTCGAATGCCATATCTCAGTAAATTAGAGGCAATTTTATTCCCTAATCCACAATTAGCGCAGAATACTGCCCTTCGTTTTACTCTTGATTATAAAAGAGTACTTATGAAGCTATCACACGTACCTTGCAATACCCGAACTTGTTTGCTTGAATTTAGCAAGAATGGCTCAACACGGCGTGGTCGCGGTACTCATTATAATTTGCGTCATGATGACCTAGGGGACGAGGTCACCCAATGGGGGCAGAATAACTATCAAAGGACGATGTTAACGTTCTGAAAAGAATCTAAACATTCTTTCTGTTACGTCTATGGTTATGAAATTTGTTTTATGAGAGATATACTCTCAAATACAGACAATCAGACGACAATCGCTGTTGATTATTTGCTGAAATTGGTGATGAGGGGATTTGCTTTTTTAAGTTTTGATATATATATATATATATATATATATATATATATATATATATATATATATATATATATATATATATATATATATATATATATAGGTAGATAAAAACACATCAAGAACAGAACACATATCCACAAGTACATGTGCTCAAGGCGCTTTACAATTATTATTACCCCTGGTTACTGGACCTAATATGATACCACTCAACTCCCTGGGGAGCAAACAACAGCTCACATGTGCAGCCAATAAGCGCAGCAGAGCTAAACGCACACATAACAACCACTGTCCTACCAGGTACCCATCACTCCTGGGTGGGGAGAAGCAATGATGAATAAAGTGCCTTGCTCAAGGACACAACACCATGGCCATGCCGGGGCTCGAACTCACCATCCTGTGATCGTGCGTCCACTGCTCTAGCCACTGGCCCATGATGCCTCCCTCCGCCTTATAAAACCTGTGACAAATACATACAATTACCCTAACCGAACTTTTCATAATTACGACACCATTTTCCTAGTACCAATGTCGACCATTCTATGGATCAACGAAGCCACATAAGATCAAAATATATGAATAACGTGCATGTCACAAAGCTGTAACACGAAATGTGCACTATATTGTCATATTCAGATACGGAATACCATCTCATATGTCTCGACATAATTAACCTTGAATAATAAGTTTACTGGCATGTTATTAACACACCAATGTATTCACTATTTTAAGGTTGCCTGGTCATCTAACATACATAAGGGACTGGACATAAATTACAGGGGGGGTGGGCCGGTGTTTTTCAAAAAACCGCTGCGTAAAAAATAGTGACCCTTCAAAAGTTCATGCACAAAAATTAGTGACCCTCCCCCTTATCCGTGCATGAAAATAAGTGACCCTCCCCTATTACTCAATACCCCCCAAAAAAACCCGCAATGTGTTAAAGACCCCCTTCTGACTTGCTATACTTTTTAAGTCGCCCTCCCGAAAGGAAGGCAAAATGTGGCCGATATAAAATCATATGTGTGTTATTCATGTAAATGTACTTTGCTTGAAGTGGCAGGTAAAAAGTGCATGCCTGTACAAAAAATGTAATTTTTAGATTTTATCGATAATGTTGATTCACTATACATGTAGTCGACTATAAGAAAACTACGAACGTGTATTTTCCAGTATAAAACTAGCTATATCTGTTCATATACAGATGTTTAGTAACTGATATAGATATACTTGATTAGCATGGGTTGTTTACAAGTGCACATGTGAACAAGATATTTGATTTTGGAATTTCTGTCAAAATGTTGATCCACTATACATGGGAGTCTATGACAAAACTATACATGGGAGTCTATGACAAAACTGTCAAAAAATTTTCAGAATTAAAAATTTGCACTATTTGTGCATATATGGACCCTGAATAATTGACATAATTGTGCTTGATTAGAAGAGGGTGGTAAAATGTGCATCTGTGTACAATAACTTTGTTTTTGGAATTTCGTATAAAATGTTGATCCACTATACATGGGAGTCTATGACAAAACTGTAAAAAAAAATTTTCAGAATTAAAAATATGCACTATTTGTGTATATATGACCCTGAATAATTGACATAATTGTGCTTGATTAGAAGAGGGTGGTAACACGTGCATCTGTGTACAATAACTTTGTTTTTGGAATTTCGCATGAAATGTGGATCCATTATACATTGTAGTCTATGAAGAAACTATGAATATTTTTTTTTTAAATACAAAACTTGGCAAATCTGTGTATTTATGTATGCTTGATTATTGATATTTATGTTCTTGATCAGACTAGAGTGGTTACAAGTCCATGTGTGTGCAAGAAATTTGATTTTGGAATTTCACCGAAATGTTGATTCACTATACATGGCAGTCTATGTTGAAACTATGAATAATTTTTTTCCAATACAAAACTTGGTAAACCTGTGCATTTATGTACACCTAATTATTAGTATTAATATTCATGATTAGACTAGAGTGGTTTCAAGTCAATGGTTGTGCAAGAAATTTGATTTTGGCATATCACTTAAATGTCGATTTACTATACATGGCAGTATATGATGAAACTATGAATAATTTTTTTCCAATACAAAAATAGGAAAATCTGTGCATTTATGTACACTTGATTATTGGTATTAATGTTCATGATTAGACTAGAGTAGTTTCAAGTCAATGGGTGTGCAAGAAATTTGATTTTGGAATTTCATTGAAATGTCCATTCACTATACATGGCAGTCTATGATGAAACTATGAATAATTTTTTTCCAATACAAAACTTGGTAAACCTGTGCATTTATGTACACCTAATTATAAGTATTAATATTCATGATTAGACTAGAGTGGTTTCAAGTCAATGGTTGTGCAAGAAATTTGATTTTGGAATTTCACCAAAATGTTGATTCACTATACATTGTAGGCTATGAGGAAACTACAAATAACTCATAGGTTATCTGATCCTAAATTGTTATTCAAAAGTTGTTCGACCTGAAGCTTCCAGTTGTTATTGATGACACTATGCACTATTCTGAACAGTTTGTATTCTGTCAATGTCCTCAAAAAATTAAAAAATGTACATACAGCGACATGAACGTTTGACACCGACCTATACCCAATGTATTGTCAATGGGAGAATGATGTCAAATAAGTAATCTCCCAAATTGTTATTGAAAGAGTCATTATAGGGGACAGTTATGCACAATAGTGTTGAATAAGTAGAAATCATGACAACTTAAATCAATGTGGCTACTTGGATCATCAATACATTGTTTATTATACCTGAAATTTGCGCCCGAAGGGCGCGCCGAAAATGGTAATGGCAGAAATGAAAGTGCCAGGAGGTATTTTTTCTTTTTTCAGTATTCCATAACGTGCACATGCAATTTCAGCTTTGATGCATGAAAAAGGTGACCCTCCCCCATAGGCTTGCACAAAATTTTATGACCCTTCAAAAATGCTTGCGCGAAAAATGGCGACCCACCCCCCCAAAAACACCGGCCCACCCCCCCTGTAATTTGTGTCCAGTCCCTAATAATACAGTGAAAACAACAGTCGTAATGTGCAGGTCAACCATTTGACCGTCAATCACGCATCATCCGGCCCGCATGGCTAGGTTACGTCGGCGTACCATAGTCTCCCGAGGGAGAGTCCCTACCTGACCAAACACCTTTGGCTAGCGAAATTGTTTATCATGCTGTTCTGTAATGCTGGCGACTCTCTAAAAGTCGGTAGTGGCAAACGTGCTTCCCGCGTTTTTTTTTGTTTGTTTTTTTGTTGTTGTTGAAATGACTGTTTTTTATTTTTGCCAAAGTGACCGCGTCTAAATAATTCAGGTCGCTGAGAATAACTGAAAGTATATGTAAACTACATACTTGTGCTGTTTTGACCTCTAAAGAAAGAAACCATTTTGTAAAACTGAGCGATAAATCAGATGATCTCAAACAAATCAAACGGAAATCTGCTTATTTCAGTTTTTTTTTGAACTGCCGGAATTTCATACAATTTTTGTTTTCTTAATTGCCTATATATTTTCTGTCAATATGATATATTTCGTAAACATAATGTCAATTTTTAACCACAATCCACTGTTGTAAATGTGAAGTGTGTCTATATAAAAACAAACTCAGTATCATACTGGTCAGTACTTGTAGCAGAACCTGCGTATTATTAGGAGTACGTTTTTTAACATCTTTTCAGGGCAAAGTTAATTTTCGGTAGTTTAATTATAATAAAAAAGGCTTGCATACATGGAAAGATAAAAAGGAATATCAAATTCAAAGCCATTAGCCGTTCTTTCGTTGGTGTTTATCATGCTTTTGCCAAGTTCAATCGTTGCAAGTGGGTCGTGGATTGCTCTTCGGAGCAACATCAGGCTGACTGGGCAACGGTTCAGGTAAATGGAGCTTTCCAAATTTTCGTTAAATTTTGCCCAGGAACTTTGAAATCGAGCATTTTATGGGATCTAATTTTAACAGTCTCTCATCGATAGTGACCATTCATGCAGCATTTCTTCCAATTAATGAAAAGTTGACCTAAAGAAAATCGACATTGCTAACGATTTTGGATTGCATGGATTATCAGGAGAAAGTTGTCGGTAGTATGACCTGCTTTCTTATGTGAACATTTCAGCCTCACAGCCTCATCTTGAACCATTTTTAGTAATTTTCGTAACATTTTGTGTCAAGGAATTGATACGAATCAATGCGATAGTGTTTGAAATGCAGACAAGTGAAAATCGGAAGGGCGATATCATTAATCACAATACGGTCAATACGGTAATTACAGCAAGTCTCTTCCGTAATGATGGCTGGGACATTTTTGGCTCATATCTGGCGTTCTAATTTTTTTATGTCAAGAGCCACTACTCAAACATGCCTGCACCAGTTTCTTGGAGAATTAGTTGAATTTTGATATTTCAAGAGCCAGTACATGACATACTTAAGTCTGTTCAACTTGGTTAAACGATAATGGCATAAACGACTTTATGCCATAGTAATGCTACTTGTTTACGTTCCAATCCAATATGGGCAACAGTCACAGATAGGTCTTTATTATCACAAGTTCCACATTGAGCGTAACGAGAGAGCAACAAGCTGAAACCTTCTCCAGTTCTCTGCATCGTGGCGCTATTCCCCAATATGAGAACCATAAGCATATTACACTTACGGCGTATGGTTTGACACTTTCTCACGAGATTATAGTGTGCAAGTGGTTTAAGAACACTTATCATTTCATACTAACTGCAAAATATCACTTACTTAGAAACATTTCAATTCGTCCCAGCAAACTCCTGGCTAAAGTTTCGCCTTGTTTGACGACTTATTACCACAGAGTCTATTACCAGTGCAGGAAAACATGATCACATGAAATACTTCTCTTGACTCTCCCTACTAAGAGCTGTGTTGCCCCCTACTTAACTGCCATGCACGCTTTTAAAATGGCCGTTTTTCAATGTGAGGAACTCTTTGGCAAGCCTGCCCTCTATCTTCTTATACGTGAAAGTCATTAGTCACATGGAATATGACATCGTTTTCGATATCATCAGTGTATTCAAAGGTAAGACAAACAAGCCCCCCTACACATCACCACCGTGACAAATTGCGTCTGGACCATGTAAAATTTTACAGTTTATGCAGAAAATATTCATTGTAAGGAATATCGGGACACTTCTTAGGGAGCCGTCATTATTTACGGCCTGGGGGGGGGGGTCGGAGGAATTGCTTTCGAAACTCCAAAATTTCGAGTAACCCCCCCTGCCAACCATGACGTGTTTGAGTAACCCCCCCCCTCTGCCACATAAAATTTGAGTGAAACCCCCCCCCCCACAAAAAAAAAAAAAAAAATTGGGAAAGTTAAATATCTATACAGTAAAATGGATTGCTGCTGCGACAGGCCCTGTACAGACCCTTATTAAACCCTGTGGTATAGGTCTTTGTTGGAAGGAGGTTCCATTGCTGTGACAGGGGCTGATGTACAGGTCTGTATCCAGTGCTCTGGTGACATGCAGTTATTCTGTAGGATTTTTTTCAAGAGGGGGAAGATGTGGTGCAAAAGCACCACAAGAGACCGCAAAGCGGTCGCGGGGGGAGGTCAGGATTAAAATGGTGTTATTTGGTGGCACTTGAGGAGTATTTTTTTCGTATAAAAAACTCAAAGGAAAATAAATCTGAGACAGTATTCCAAAACTTATATTTCAGTTCACTGATTTCAACTATATTTTTTGAAACCGAAAAAATAGCGACAGACATACATTTATTCACATTTATTATTTATTATTATTTTCCTGCAATAAAAGATGGGTTTGTTGTCAAGGCATTCAACTGGTTTTAAACTTTATAGCATCAGAATAAGCTTGCTTTACACATTTTCCCCTATCGGTAACCTATACAATGTAGAATATAGAAAGCAGACGTTTCTCATTAATGATCAGGCAAGTATATCAATCTTTAATCAGGAAATACTGAAAAATGTACTCAGTACTAGCCTCTAACATACGGCTTGCCACGTCGAATCGCTGATCATTCTCGTCTGAAGATCACAATAACGTGAAACACATAGTGTAATGAGATTTTAGTTTCTACTTGAAACCACCTGTATTATGATTATATATATATATATATATATATATATATATATATATATATATATATATATATATATATATATATATATATATATATTATGTGTGTATGTGTGTGTGTGTACACAAATACCGGGTATGAATATACATATCTTTACTATTATTGTTGTATTAATTCGTAACTCCACTAAATGCTTCAATACATGTCAACAAAATTGAGTAGCCCCCCCTTTCTTGTTCTCCACTTTTGAGCAACCCCCCCCCCCTTGTAGCTTTCGATTTTTTGAGTGACCCCCCCCCTCAGATTCCTCCGACCCCCCCAGGCCATAAATAATGACGGCTTCCTTATTCAAATTCAATGAATACGCAAAGATTTTGAATCCCGCCATTTTTGGAGAAGTGATTTTTTTTCCGTCGAGTAAAGGCTATGTACTCGCAGCTTTTGGAACTCTCTTGTAACATATTGTTACAGTTTGATTAATTTATTAATTTCAAAATGTACATCTTATGGTAAGACATTATTGTCTCACTGCCTCAAGAGGGCGCCATTGGGCTTCCTGATTTTTGTTTCCAGTTTCGACGTCCACGCTCTACCACTAAATTCAAAGAGCCAAACAGCTCAATACTTGACCGGCAAAACATTAAATCGTTCAAATAAAATTTTGTCCGTGTGTTCCTTTTGAGCAAAGCAAGCCGGACATAGCTTTCCTCCAGTGTGAAGGAAACATTTCTGCTATAACTCTCACATTTAGTTCTAGATCGACTATCAACGCCAGGGCTTTTACAGTATCTGCTCACAATCCTTTCTGATATAGCGTCATGTTTGACATTGCTTGTATCAACATATGTTGCTGTTTGATTGCTGGTTATATATTGCAGAAGATGACGACTCTCGAAACGATAACAACGCAAAAAGATGATATATTGATCGATATATGTTTTCCTTTGAGAATTTAATCAAAACTAGAAGAATATGATTAAAACTGTTCAGAGCTGGTAATGATTTCGTACTTCCATATACGTTGAAATTTATAGAATCTTTCGAACATAAAGAAGATAACGTAACGGTATTACAAATTAAGTATCGCAAACTACGCGAATTAGAGAATTTAAATCTTATCATGTCAGTGCAAGGCATATGTCATATAATCAAATGAAAGTTGTAAAATTCGGCTTTAGTAGGAAAACACATATATATTACTGAATTGCACGAAAGAAGTTTCATGCATCCTGCAATCTTCACGCGGACAGTCAAAACAAAAGGATTCGTATTTCTACACTCTCATTTGTTTGGACTGACCATTATTTTTTCTAGGTAGTGTTAAATTAAAATTAGAATTGTTTTGGTGGCGACATTTTGAAACCAACTCAAACTAGATTTGTCAGCATTAATATTATATATATATATATATATATATATATATATATATACAACTAATTTGCTGTCATAGAAATTATTCAAACGTCTTTCATTTATACAATATCATTGTCTTAAATCATAGCATCTTCAAAGTGTACAGCAGGTTTTGTCAACTTTGATCAAGTCAAAAAATGTCAAAACGTTGGAGTTTTGTTAGCAAATATTGTCAGCCGTAATGAAAAATTGCTGTTTATGCTGTTTTAACATTGCTTGACAAAGGTTTGCTTAAATAGCAGTGTTAAGCTAGGCAGAGCTTATCGTGAGGAGTGAATTTCAGTGAATTAAGTGCACCTGAATGACTATTTTAGGATGAACATAAATAGCACAGCACAAACTAAAAAATGTTACCGACAGAAAAATAAGAAAGAGAAGAGTGAGGCAGAGGCAGAGGATAACTTATGAAAATATTCAAATTTTGAAAACAAATCACGTGGCCTATTGCCGATCATAAATTGTATCTACATAGTTTCGCCTTAACTCACCACAAGTTCTGTTACAGACTTACGTTGTCTTGGGTCAAATAGATCCACGCCATAGGTTTGACGTAAGCTTCTCAGAGTTTTTTAAAGGACTAAGGGTGTTGTTTTGTATGATAATTATGTCTAATACTTTGCTGTGAGGTAATGTGTGAGGTAATGATACAACACGCCTCAGGGACAGATATTTGGACTCTCGAACTTTTATGATTCTTTTCTGATATACCACTCGTTGGGGTGTCTCATTTTAAAGCTCGCCGAGTTAGAAAAAATCATACCGTCCTAGTTTTTCTAAACTTGAAAATTTTATTTTCCCTCATGGAGTTAACACAGGGATGTTGGGCATTTTGAATTTCAAATTTTGGTAAATGATATATAATTTGTTGTTCTAGTACCAAACTGTGCACGGCGATCCCTGAGAGAATGTTTGAAAGTTTCATTTAGGAACGTTTGAGGAAAAGTTGAAATCTTTCACTTTCGAGGTGCATACTACCTTAAGGGTGTACTCGAGTCATATTTATGCAAATTTATGCCATATGCTAGTGTTGTCCTGTGTTTTGTCATCAAAATTTAAAGTTTACAATTTCCTTAAGCAAGTTTTTTACGTCATCCTCATTCACTCTTACACTTTGTCTTTAATTTCAACACTCGCAACTATTTCATTCGATTTCGTCGAACGAAATCGAATGTTCCCGTTGTTGTCATATGGAAGACTATTTCTGAAACTCTGGCAGCCATTATTCATATTAAGATAACACAAAGAAAAGTGGCTGAGGTTTTCAGAAAGAGATAACTTTGATTTACTTCGATTTTGTTTCGTTTGTTCAGGGGTGATATATACCGGAAATATTTGTCTGGAGATAATCTTGTTTATTTCACAGTAAAGAAAGAAATGTCAAAACATTGGGATTTAAAATGAGAAAAGGATCTTGCTTCAAAAAACGCCAAAATATTAATTGTGATTATCACACATTGTGTTCCTTTGGTATCAATTTCCATTTCGAAAAGGCTTCATTGGTAATTCTGCTCATTAGCAAGATGTTGTTACCATGAAAGGTTCAGTTTAAGGGCAAATTACGACAACAGAATAAATATCCACCACCAAGAAATATAAACTTAATAGACAAAATACAAATAAATTTTATATAAAGTGTGAAATGTACTGATATTTATTGATCGCAAGATGTAGTAGCATCAGTTGACATGAAAGACATTTATGGTGCTGATAAAGTTGAAAAGGAGGAAAACCGTTGCATCTTCTTTATAGTAATGATGGTTTAAGTGTAAACCAAAAAATTAAATGAATTTCTGGTAAAAAATGAATTTCTGGTTCTTTCTATATTATAACTGTAAGCTGTTCACGCTTGTAGAGATTAATCTATTACAGTAAATATTTGAATGGCTTAGTGTTGAAGGTGACAAAATCAGTATAAGCTAAGGTTATGCAGTCGAATCTAATCGGTTCTTTGTGCACAAAAGGGCGAGAAGCATACTTGACAGTTGATGGCCAGTGTTCCCCTAACTTATTTTACCATTTCTAGAACTGTTAAATTCACTTTATGCACGTTTATAGACTCAAAAAAACATTTGTTTTACAGGCGATTGTTAGCGGGATAGAATCTGTTTTCTATGGAATCGGATGTTCGATGTCACCATGGTTTGAAACTCTAGCGACCCAATCTCTCGCTTTTAACTCGCTCCCCTTGCCAAACGGCAGTATGGTGTGGTTCTGACTCGTAATGAACATCATGTGTTTCAATACGAGACGCTAACCAACATTGTATATGTTACACTACATATATATATATCCTTTTTATTGATACACAGTCCATGTATTTCTTAAATTGTATGATGATTGTTGAACGATCAACGGTACTTCTGTCTCCACTTTGGTCGTCTATCATCAATGCCTGGTATGTAAGTGTATGCGAATTCAGATAAGGCTAAATAAAAATATAATTTATGTGTTTCCTGTAATCAGACCCTACAAAACTCCAGTACCATCGAAATTCACAAAATTCTGTCGCCAGGTAAATGAGTTCGGAAAAATGAACATAATTCGAGGCTTTAGTTGACTGACTTTAGTACTAACAGACTTTGGTCCAGTTTCGAAGTTTCTCGGCTGTGAAAAACATAGCGCGGTGCAATGCCCATACGAGATACGCAGAAACACTATTTAGGTTTAAAGTCTCCATTCACCGGTGACATTCTTTTGGTAACAGGTTTCAGTGAATCTCACTAGAGTGGAATATTTTTGATAATTATTGTTTGATTGTTTGTCTTCTGTCGTCATTATTTCCTTTTATGAATGAAGATTCAGTTTCATTTTCGTCCCATATTCGTGAATTCTTCGAAGGGCGACATTTATTGTAAAAACGCACTTCCTTCTCTAATAATATAAAAAAACACGTGTTTTGACGTCACAACGGCTAACATATATAACACGAGATCCATCGACAAATCGAAAACTTGCTGCCTGAAAGCGTAACCACTTACAACGAAATGGCTGATTTCAACAAACACAAGCCGATGGATGTCTCTGACGTTAAGTCAACGATGGAAGCCAAGAAAGGCACAGCCACATCGGGAAGTATTCCCTACAACTCAAACATCTCTGACATTGTGGAACAGCTGCGGAGCCAAGGGTTTCTTAACACGCAAAAACTGACCTTCCTTGTGCATGGTTTCTGCGGTAATATGGACGATGCCTGGATGAAAGACATGCAAAACTACATGGTACAAGAGGATCCTGGGCAAACAGTCGTGCGCTTCGATTGGAGAAAAGGGGCCGCTGCTCACATCTTCACCATCGAGGACAAACTCAAATCTTACGAACGTCGACTTCAAGAAATCCATTCATCCCGTTCTATCACTGAACAAAACAAAAAGAAATTTCTTGAAGAAATAGGGAGAAATATTCAAGGGGAACAGTGGTTCATCGACTGGTTGTTTTTATACCACACTGCGGCTGCTACTACTCAAACAGTTGGTAAATGGTTAGGTGATGTAGCCGGGAAGATCAAAGAGAGACAATCGACCATTGTGATTCAAGGTGTCGGCCACAGCCTAGGCGCTCATTTGCTTGGCAAAGCAGGGCGTTCTAGTGGTGCCTTTTCAAGGATAACAGGTCTCGATCCCGCCGGCCCTGATTTTGAAGATGGTGCAAGAGACAAAATGTTGTCCAAGTCCAACGCAGAGTTTGTAGATGTTATCCACACCAATGGATATGACGAGGGTTTCTGGCCTTTTCTTTATCCCGTGAATCACTTCGGAACGCTGATACCACTCGGTGACGTGGACTTCTACCCTAACTACGGTACAGAGCAACCAGGATGTAGCAGCATCGGTGGCAGTCATTCCCGTGTCTTGGATTACTACAATTACACTATAAAGAATCATGGTGTCTTAACTGCAAACCAAGTTCTCGATGGAACTCCTGGATACGAAAAGCAGGTGAAGAAGACAAAGAGAGGTCGGCCAGCAGAGATGGGATACTACTGCGAAGAGAGCTCTCGTGGACTGTACTACATCTCAATAACAAAAGACGAGGTGCCAATGAAATATACACATTAAAGTAAAATCGACAAAGTTTAATTAATGCTTGAATAAATGGGTCACTTATAATAATATAAGGAAATCTCCATTTCGAAGTTAGAAAATATAAATTAGGAAGAATTTCTGGAAGAAAATTCGGAAAACAGCCAATTAAATACAACCTTGGCTATCAACGCTGACATAAACACTCGTTTATTTTTATCAAAACCAAAGAAGATCAAATATTTTAATATATTTAGTCCGTGCATAAACGAGTGGTTGTTGTAATGTAATTACAGCTAATAAAGTTAGATAAACTGAGGTTTGATAGTTTTCATATACATTTTTACTTTGTATCGGATTGACGAAGGCTTTAGAGATTCACGAGCAATAACTATAATCTGTGATTCACAGCACTTTACTGATGGTGTGTATCTTGTACCAATTTTCGATTTTTCTGTTGAAAAATAAACATCGTTTCAATATTTGAGATTGCCTGTAGTCGATTGAATTGTATTCAAGAGTAAGTACTGGTAGGAGTAAAGCTGACAATTATAGCATCGAATCAGTTTTCCCCAAACCCTTCCCCTTCCTTGTAAATGCAACGGGCAATGTAAACAGAGTCCACCAGCGTATTGTACGAAGGGAATAAAGACACGGTTCCCTTTTACGGAACTTGTACATCAACAATAATGTTGGAAACACACAAGTTGTATCAAACTTGGTTCAAGTCTGTGATTTGTGAATGTTTGAGTGGAGTTAATAACGCAATGATTTGTATTTTGCTTTCATGTGAAACGCGCGCGTGATCAGTGAGTGGAGTGGACGCTATGAGTGGGGTGAACGCTATACAGGGGAGTTTCACCGGGAATCCGGCAGAAACTAACTCACTACACTGCGCAGACTCAAAGGTAATGCATTCAATGGCTGGGAAAACCTCGCATGGGCTTCCAAATTCGAATAGGTTTTTACGAAATAGGAGAGACACAAGGGAAACTATTTTAAATGATTTTTTTAATTCACCGACTTGAACCAAGTCACAAGTTGTATCAAAAAGTGTAGCAAAATGTCTGTAGTCGATCAGTGGCCATAAGCCACAAATAGAACAGGGTCGGCGAAAGACATATCCTGTTGGGGGTATTATTTTGCGCCCTGGTAAACAGAAGATAGGTCGATCGCAATGATTGGCTCATTCATAGTCCAATTTCCGGTACGTTAAATACGATTTTGCCTCCTGAGTGAGTAATGAACGACTTAGACAGTAGACCACAATTGCAATATGGCGGATTTCTACAAGGAAAAAAACGTGATTACAGAAGAAAACGTAAAGTTTTAGGTTATACAATAATTTCATGCTAGAAATGCCTTAAATGATATCAAGAAAATGAATTTAGCTTATTTCACAAACACACAGGCCATGAAAGCCATTATATTAGTGTTCAAATTATTTATGAGATTACTAGCTACAACTCTCACATGTCGACTTCTACCCACAATGCATTTCGATATCATGTTGTTTGCCCTCCCCCCAGCACTAGACAAAAGCTACTTAAGGCAGCAAGAGTTGTGCCGTTTGTGTAATTTTGCATTATTCTACAGGCTGAAAGGTGAGAAATGGTAAAAATTTGCTAAGTGAGGATTATAAAAAGGAACCGGCTTAGCCTCGGACAGCACAATTTTAGAAATAATGAAAGAGGAATCGAGATTTAAAAATCTGATATCTCCGGAGGGATCACTTCCTTCTACCGTACTGAAAGGTTTTTAACGACTTCGCCGTTGGGTCCATATTTGTTGAAAACGTACCGAGGCTACACTACACTATACTATACTGTACTATATACTATACTATACTATACAAAGACAAATCGCACATCTCTCTCTAACAGAGTCAAGCACACACAAATCACTCACCATAATATATCTCCATGCAATGAATCTCACTATGTGAAACAACCTTTTTACCAACAGAATCAGTTTTTGACCCACAATAAAATTATATCACTGATCAATTTGCATCACGGTGATAACTCGGTGGTATTAAGGCTGGTAATTTACTTGTCAGTGTAGTATGTGATAACCGAGTAGTAGTTTCTGTTTGCTTGTTTTGAATGTGCATATGCATGGTAAAGGCTAATCTTTTGCAACCGAATTTATGAACTGTAACACTTGTTGATTTTCCAGACACCACTCAGTTGACACTGATTAGTGTAGGCATAGACTCTAATTGTTTTAAGCGATTTACTTGGCGTTCTTATCAGAAGCCTCGTATTTTAATATAAAAATAGGGACCCGATATCGTTGTTTTGATGTTCAAAACCATTGTCATTACGCCCATCTGATGCAACAGGAGAACTCATGCATTTATGTGTGTCTGTTCCAAGACGAAGCGGGTAGACACGTACAACATAAAACCATTTTAAAATTATTTATCTTAATAATTCGACGCCGCTCAGTTTCCGCAATGTCTCAATGGTGGCTTATAGCATGGCCTCTGTGTCGTGTGTGTGTTTGCAAACAAAGGATTGACCCAAAGGTTGCCCATGAAAGCTAGGTGTCCTTTTCTCACCGATCTCGATTCCTGATTGTTTGTAGGGAAAACCCAAGTTGTCAGATCAAATACTGACGCTCGTGTTCTCGATACGTGACCGACAACATAAACTCCTACGCAAGATTGGCGTGCACAAGTATGGCTTCACCAAGGGACCTTAACAGAAATGCTTCTAACACTGTAAGGATTGCTTTTGACAATATTACCATTCATTGCAACGTCCATTCACAAATGCAAGATTGCCGAACAAAAGTCACTGGTTTGGGCACATTCTATCACAAATTTGACCACAGATGCCGCTGATAAAATATATCCATCTACACCTTAGAAAAAGACATTTTAGCTCCAGTGTTCATTCATTATAAATGTTGTGATGACTATGTCTGCCCGTCTGTTCGTGTGCATGTGCGTGTCTTCGACGTCTTACTAAAGATTGATTGGGCTTAATCGAAATAATGTACTTCACTAAAAGTGGGAACTGAATAGATTTGGTGTCGTTGATGTCTTGATTGACAGTGAAGCCAATGAAAGCGAACTGCTGCATATAATACAGTAGTCTTGGCGTAAGGAAACACTAATGTTTCCGTTAACAAGACCTATGGAAATACGGCAGGTCCAGTGTTACAAACAGCAAAATTCGGCTAAATCATGAGAAAAAACGTTTAGGGTCGGAGGGTTTTTTATAGGTTAGAATACGTTTATACCGGAAAAGCACATATTTATTTTATTTTGTCTCGCGGGGAATCTATTGTCAGTATGTCTTTTTATGATAAAATCCAATATGGTCACAAGAAATTTATTCTGTTTATATTTTTACATGCCTAAGCCACTACTCAGCCATGTCCTCACCATTTTCATGCAAGGTTGGCAAACAGATAATATGTCGGTAAAGAAGTCACAATTATAAATTTCTTGCAATGTCACTAATATGGCCGCCATGTGTCCATTTCTTACAACAATTCATTGGGCGATTAACGTGACACATGTCGCTTCTGTTAAACGTTGTTACATGTATTGATGATGTGATCCAATGTGGCCCAGACGGCCATTGTGTAGGGATTTAACATGTCAGGCATGTGTCAACCCGTTCTATTTAAAGTTCATAGTAGGGTGTGTCAACCCATATTTTTCAAATTAGGTAGCCATTTTGTTGGTTATCTGTGATACTTCTGGAATTTTATTATAGCGTCAAGGATTAGCATAAATGTTTTAACTCTTGAAAAGGAATTTAATACGCTAACAAGAAACCATGTCAGACAGTATAGATATAAAGTTCACAATAAGAATTGTACTGTGTTTAACGGATGGTTGGTACAGGTCACAATGTAAGCAAATATTTGTCATCCATATCGAAGAATAACTATTTCCGTTTTTCCATTTGACCCATTTTATCGTTTGACAAACATTTACTCAGGCAGCAATGTGATCTGTGTTGATTTCATCAATAAAATGTTAGTTTATTATGAACAGTGAACTGTAGTGAGACAAGAGCTTGAAGTACCACCTATATGCTGTAACACAACAGACTGATAAATGTACACACGGTAAAGTGAGATTTGTTGGAGGATGGTTTTAAAAGACCCTACATTTAAAACACAAAGAGTGCTCTCCCGGTTATCACCATAATGGCTTTATGGTAACCTTTGAACTTGGGCATAGAGAGTACGGTTACACATTGTCGAAGATTGAAATATGGACTCACCAGAGTGCTCGAACGGCAACATTTACCATGAGCGAAGCATAGTGCCAACAGTGAACGCCACTTATATTACGCAAGAGGCTGCCCAACAATCTCAGAGTGCTCTAACTGCAAAGCATTGAGCGAAATATACACAAAATGTATACAATGTGCCCTCCCGGTTATCACCATAATGGCTTTATGGCAACCTCTGAACTTGGGCATAGAGAGTACGGTTACACATTGTCGAAGATTGAAATATAGATATATATATATATATATATATATATATATATATATATATATATATATATATATATATATTACAAAACTTTGACACGACTCTCCACAACATGTGTTGCAGCCTTTCCCTGCCGTCTGTGTTCACTGAATCTGAACTGGGTCGTTTTAAAGGAATAATGGCGAGTCAAATTCAAATATGTGCAACGCACTGCAATGTCGACAGTTTCGTCACTAAAACGTCGAGTTAGAAAATATTTAAAAAGGATTGTTGTGAGTCATCCTCAGTCAATCTTTCTTTTCCTTTCATTTACATCCGGTGGCAACAATTTTACGACCAACAAAGAAATATATAAATTTTACAGTTTTTAAGGCGACCACGGTTGTGAAGGGACTTATCTCTTAGTACTGGCAGTTACTGTTGCGTGGTAGGTTTACGGTCAGGAATGTGGATAAAATGTTGACAATGAGATAAGCTCAACTTGAGTTTCAATTCTCTTTCGATTTGTTCGCGGCAGATATTCTTTGGCAGTGCAACAGGAACTGGTTGATTTGTCTGGCGCCTATTTTTTATTACATAGTAAAGACAGAAATGCTTTAAAGATACAATATCACAATATTACATTCCTTGCGTGGACATACACATCATTCCTGTAAACTAACTTTAGATTTAAAGCCGCATCTTTTTTGCATTTTGTTTACAAAAAAATACCATCCCATCTTTAGACAAAGCTTTTGAATTCTCGTTATTAAGGAATAGTCTTATAGTCTTTGAAAATGTCACTATCAATCGTTGGTGATGGCTTTAGTCGATTCAGGCGCTTAGTGCTCGTATATATGAAACGACCGTATTTGAGTTGCGACTCGAAAATTGTTTTCTTGTTAAAATCTGAACTGTGCATTCGGCGTCGATGTTTAAAAGGACGTCCTGTGAGCCGTTTCACATAATTAATGTTTTTAAACCATCTGATCAAAAAGATGCAAAATGATACAGGTAATGGGCCTTTAGCAGGACAAGTGATGGTTACCATGCAATTTACCTTCGGTTTTGGTTTTTTCCTCGAACAAATGTACATCTTGAGTCCGGCTATGCATATTAAAAGCCTTAAGAAGTCGCACAAAATATCTAGGCATGCAAATACTTTGTAAATGATTGTCTACATATAAAATGTATTAAATCCAGTCTTGAATCGCGTACATGCAGGTGTATTCTGCAACGGTTCGAACTGCACAGAAGCACAAACTCTACAATTTTCCGTTTAATCGGAAGTAAACGTCCATATTAGGTCCAATTAATAAAAAATAATTGCATCAGAAGTCATCATTGTTTACGAAATCATGTGTCAAAATCGTGCTGGAGGAAGAATCACTGGTCAAAGATCTACTTTCTATTAATATTTCGTTTGTCAAAAATCTGCGTGGGGCGAAAATTTGGTCAAGACCGCAGTACACTCGTGCACAGCCTTACTATGGTAGTGCTGCCGTGGGTGTCAACAAACAGTGATGACCAGATGTGAAGTACAAACAAGCTGTCAATATGCATGCCACACGAGCGACGGCATTTGTTAATCAATAACTATCCGATTCATTCTGATCATATGCCGGATGAGAATTTTGCGAAATAGTGGTTTGGCCTCGATAGTCAACGATTTTAGGAATCGTCACGAAATAATTATTCTCAATTGAAGTTCCACTAAAGCAGTTTTAGAGTCATACGTACAGTCTACAGTATGCTATACAAGTCCCCTGCTTGCCCAAAATAGCACGCTATTCACGACATTGTAGACAAAAGATGATTTGATTGCAAAAAAAAAATATTGAGCAAACTCTTTATCACATGTGTAAGCGTAAGAAAAAGAATAATGGCGAGGAATAATGGCAAATTTTGGTGAAAAGGGGGCGACACAATGAGTTCTGGATTTTCTATGCTCACTCTAAGGCACCTCTGTCCTGAGAATGTATAATCTACTGACGACTATGGCCTAACTTGTTTACGCGTTGAGAATTGAGATTTCGAAACCTGAAATATTGAATTGTTTGCCTAAGTACAGTCATTCACAAGGGAACTAATGTTTATTCATCAATAGGGAGGCATAAATCACTTCTTTAGTTTAGTAAGGGGGCTGCCACAATCATCAGCGTTCAGCCTTTACTTGAATCACTTCGGCTGTAGACCCTACAGTGAAGGAGACAAAAATGGCTGGTGTATGGGAAGAGTCGCCAATCCCGATTTCAGATGTAAAACCTCGGATGGAGGCCAAGATTGGAACCCATGGATCCCGAAAGTTTGTGTACAATTTCACCGTTAATATCTCTGATACGGTGAATCGAATGGAGAGAGACGGATTACTGACGGTAAGGAAACTGACTTTCCTTGTCCATGGTTTCAACAGTGGCAGCGACACATCGTGGATGCAAGACGCCCAGGCTGAAATGCTGAGACAGGATCCTAGTCAGGCAGTTGTGCTCGTTGGATGGCAAGAAGGAGCGGCTTTGGACTGGGTAAGCCTTATATTCAAGGGCATACCTTGGCAAAACCCGTTAACGTACTTGCAACCGAAATTGCCTCTCCAAAGAGTGGTCGACACCGTGAGCACGATCTTTCAGACAGACACGCTATCTCCCTACAGGCGGGCGGCAGCCACAACTCAAACAGTTGGTGCTTGGTTGGGAGAGATATCGGCAGTCATCAAGCACCGACATCCACAAATACAAATTAGAGGTGTCGGCCATAGCCTTGGTGCACATGTGCTTGGAAGAGCCGGTCGGGATAGTCGTGTATTTTCAAGAATAACAGGTCTTGATCCTGCCGGTCCCGATTTCGAGGACAAACACGTAGACAGAATGTTAAAAAGATCTGACGCAAATATGGTAGATGTCATTCATACATGTGGCTACTTCGAGGGCCATAGCATTCCTCTCAATCATTTTGGTACCCTAAAGCCACTTGGTACGGTAGACTTTTACCCTAATTATGGCTGCGGTCAGGATGGTTGTGAACACACCCTTGGTGGCAGCCATTCTCGTGTGCTTGACTATTATATTTACAGTATACGACATCCTGGTAAATTTACAACCAACCTGGTTCTGGATGGAGTACCAAGCTGCAACGCACCAGTCAAGAAAACCAAGAGAGGGCGCTCTGCGGCTGAGATGGGATACCACTGTAAGGAGAGTTCTAGCGGACTCTATTTTATTTCTATCGCGGCTAAAGATGTACCCTTTAAATATGTGAAAACTAAGTAAAATTCTACGTATGAAAAAATCACACGATAGAAGGTCTCCCGTACCTTACACTGGAAATATATCCAAACAAATCAATTGCACAAACTTTCAGCACAAGCAAGCCACCAAGGGAAAGTGATGACTTGCTTTTATTACATAGAATGATGTTATTAAGTTTTAGTTGTGTGTAATATTTTCTCTTGCTTTCAGAAGGCAATATTTTGTGAGACAAAAGTGACATTAATCGATTTTGCTTGAATATTTTTCCATTTCATCTACGGAATATACTTTTCAACTGATTTCCTTTCTCCAACACCAAGGCAAAAGATGACCAATTGAAACGATCTGTTGGTAGCCCCTTCACTCACATTTAAACTGATCGTATACAATGGCTATGCACAGTCACTTAATGGGGTCTATCAGTGTTGCCTGGACCACAAACATTTGTCTGATTGACGGTTATACATCTCAAATAAATGTTTGACATTTTTGTTGCTGCAATATACTTGGCAATTCTTTCATAACATTGTTTCATTTATGATAGATAGTTCTGTTTTAAAGTAAAGTAATGTGAAGCAATGCAATCAAGAGCTTTCGTTAGGTAACTTCAAAGAAAAGGAAGTAATTAAAGTTTTGTCATACTTTTGTGAATTAGCAGAAGCAGTAAGTTTTGAAGCCGTGGAAAACATACATTGATGTTTTAGTTTGTAATATCCTGCAATGTGAACAGCATAATGTTCTTCACGGGACATTCCATTGCAAAATTCAATAGAAGCACCCTGAGTTCAACAGGTATCATGGTAAACATTTTACTGTCATCTTGATTTTATTTGCTATATATGTCAACCACAGAGAAATGAAAAATAAGGTTCAAAAAAATCCTTTAACGGCAACAATTGAAACAGTAGCTCGCTTTTCCGACAGCCTGTGCCAATTACAGCATACCATCTTGGATCGCTTACCCTTTCTCTAGCTGTTTTGATTACAACACCCCTTGGACAGACTTGCAGCGATTTGAAAGCTGTTATGTCATTGGTTTGCAGAATCTTACCGTCATAATTGAATAATACAAATAAACTCCCCAAGTTGCTGTGAATAGCGGCAATCGACCAATCAGATATAACCTTTCAAATACGCTGCAAGCCAGCTACACCACATGCTTACCAACATAGTGAGAATGATCATTCACAATAGAGTATGTCACATGATAAATGTTACAAATATTATAAACTCATTAACATGAGGAAGTGTAGGGTGTTGTCATTTATTACCATGAATTACATGAGTTATGGTGCGGCAATAGGAGGATGTTTAGAAAGACTCCATTTATATTCAAACGTTGGTTGCATTGAAGATTAAGCAATTCGTCAGCCGATGACTATGTCGAACCGTTACTGTCGAACGCTTTAATTAGTCCCCACGGACACCGTCCGGGGGGACTAATAGGTTTGGTCATGTCCGTGCGTGTGTGCGTCCGTGCGTGCGTGCGTCCGTGCGTGCGTTCGTCCGTCCGTCCGTTCACGCAGATATCTCAGACATGCCCAGGTCAATTTCTTTCAAACTTTGCACAAGGATAGTACCCTACCCCATACAGATGCACGTCAATTTGTTTCACAATGCGATCAAATTTGGCCGTGTTAGAGGACTTTTTAGTTTTCACCTCCATAGACTCCCATGTATAAGGCAGTTTCCATAGACTCCCATGTATAAGGCAGTCCATAGACTCCCATGTATAAGGCAGTCTCCATAGACTCCCATGTATAAGGCAGTCCATAGACTCCCATGTATAAGGCAGTCCATAGACTCCCATGTATAAGGCCAAGAAAAATAAAAATTTAGTTTCTCATCGTATTCATATTGCAAAAAGGATGCAGTGACACAGTTTTTAGTCCCCACGGATGAAGTCCAGGGGGCTTATAGATTGGGTCATGTCAGTCCGTTAGTCCATCCGTGAGTCCATCCGTTCACGCAGATATCTCAGATATTTTGACAAAATGTCACGTGACCTTGGTGACCTTTGACCTCAAATATATATATTTGTCCATAACTCAGTAACCACAAGTGCTACACCCTTCATATATGGTATGATGGGACAGCTTATGACGCCACATATTGTACCTCATTAATTAATATGCGCATATCTAATTTTGAGCGAGCCAATAGAGCTAGAGGTCTGATTTTGGTATGTAGGGATAACTTAGCAACACATTTTTTTTGACAAAATGTCATGTGACCTTGGTGACCTTTGACCTCAAATATACATATTTTTCCATAACTCAGGAACCACAAGTGGTACACCCTTCATATATGGTATGATGGGACAGCTTATGACGCCACATATTGTACCTCATTATTTATGCACATATCTAATTTTGAGCGAGCCAATAGAGCTAGAGGTCTGATTTTTGGTATATAGGGATAACTTAGCAATACAATTTTTTTGACAAAATGTCACGTGACCTCGGTGACCTTTGACCTTAAATATACATATTTGTCCATAACTCAGTAACCACAAGTGCTACACCCTTCATATATGGTATGATAGGACACCTTATGACGCCACATATTGTACCTCATTAATTATGCGCATATCTAATTTTGAGCGAGTCAATAGAGCTAGAGGTCTGATTTTTGGTATATAGCGATAACTTAGCAACACAATTTTTTTGACAAAACGTCACATGATGTCGGTGAACTTTGACCTCAAGTATACATATTTGTCCATAACTCAGTAACCACAAGTGCTACACCCTTCATATATGGTATGATGGGAGACCTTATGATGCTTCATACTGTACCTCATTAATTATGCATATATCTAATTCTGAGCAAACCCATAGAGCTGGATGTCTGATTTTTGGTATATAGGGATAACTATAGGATAGAAATTTTTTGACCAAATGTCATGTGACCTCGATGACCGTTGACCTGAAATATACGTTTATGTCGATAAATACGTAACCACAAGTGCTATGTCCTTTATATTTAGTAGGGTGGGAGACCTTATGACAACACACGCTTTACCTCATTAATTATGCACACATCTAATTCTGGGCAAGGGAATAGAGCTAGAGGTCTGATTTTTGGCATATAGGGATTAATTAGCAATACAATTTTTTTCAAAATGTCACGTGACCATATGACCATTTGACCTTGATTATACATATATATGCATAACTCAGTAACCACAAGTTCTATACCCTCCAATTCTGATATGATATTAGACCTCAAGATGTCACATCTTGTACCTCATTAGTATGCGCATATGTATTTCTTGCCCCATCTGTATTGCAGAATTTTAATCATACATAGACCCATTTTTGAACAGGACTCTATCCTCTCTGATGACTGGTCATCAAAGTACCCATGAATAAGTGGGGACTGTGTCATCATCGATGACTTGTTACATTAACCACAAGCATAAATGCCATCTTTAATCTTTTGAATAAGCTGTTGTCAATGTTAATATTGGAAATATTGGATTCATGTCTCAGTTTTCAGTCATTTCATTACCAACTTGGTATTCCATACTAAATGTAAACATCGTTCGATTTAGTATTTGACATATGGCGTCAAACGCTGTGAAACTCCCTTGCGAGAATTGGGGCTTGATATTGAGCAACATGAAAAGAAAACACGACGGTCTATGTCATGTTATACTCTAGCGCTGAGTATTTCTCCCCTATGATCATTAAAAAAATTGCAAAATCTTACGATGCAAAACGATTGAAATTGAAATTCTGGTGAGACAAACTGCGCGATGCTTTGAAGAAAGTGCTTCTTGCAGTTTAAAGGAATACTGAGGTAGAATGTGCCTCGGGGGACAGATTTTCGATATCTCAAGTTTTACAATTCTTTTGGACTACCACTTGTGGGGTTAATTTAAAGGGTAAATACAGTTTTCACTGACCAAGTTTTATGAAAATAGGGAATTTTTCCCCGTAGAGATAACAAAGGAATGGCGGCCATTTTGAATTACAAGTGTCGTGAAATATTGAGTGAATTTTTCCTAAGGGAGCCGTTATTATTTTTGGCCTGGGAGGTCGGAGGAATCTGAGGGGGGTCACTCAAAAAAATCGAAAGCCACAAGGGGGGATTGCTCAAAAGTGGAGAACAAGAAGGTTTTAACATTTCTGACGATATTTTTTGGACAGTCGACATATAGGCCAATGCAATGTATGGAACATGTTATATGATTGAAGGGTAGCATATGTCAATGGATATTTGCAGGTGTAATGAAACATATATAACATTTTTAATATTAATGTTCATTTTCAATGTGTCAAAAATTGCACCATACGTCCTGATTTTGAATTAATTATTACGGACACATGTCTTCCTTTTTACTCATTGGCGTCTTGTGAATGATACTAAAGAAGAGACCATCAATAGCTATTTGAAGTGCATGTGTAAAATATATCAGGCCTAAAAATATGATGTTTTCATTGCCTGTGACAAACTACTATTTCATATTCAATACTGTGTGATTTCAGTAAGTTGTATTGAGTCTGCCTAACTAGTTAACTTTCATAATGCCACGAACAATTGTGTCGTTTTGACCACCTCCCATTATTTTGAAAATCCAGCTAAAGCTTTCAAAACCTTCTCAAAATCTATTCAATTTCGTAATGTGCAATTAGTGCAATAAATATACCTAGATCACAGCATAACTCAGATGTACATTCATACTGAATTGTAATATTAATATGATTAAGGGTAATACAGATTATTATTAAAGATTATTATTATTATTAAAGATACATAATATCAGAATACGGATGATGTGCATGTGACAGAGATGAAACACGTTTATTGGTCTTAAGGAAACTTACATTTAAATAATAATGCTACTACATTTTGTGTCTCAGTGAAGTTTAATTTGAATATTAATCAATTGACTGACATATAGACACACCAATACCAGGATGTATTTCGAAATACGTTACCTCTCTCACACTATTATTCTTTTCTGTGCTGACTTGTCAAAAGGACGCATAAAATTGAAAAAATAAGTTGCTAAATATGAAAAGGCTTGTCTTGATTTTATATCTTTTTAATCGTATCTTATTATGGTTGCCAAAATATGCAAAACATGCTGAGGTCACGCAAAAAGTCAGCGCCAAAAACTATTCTGACATTGAGTACGGATAAGCCTCCTTTTCCATGATGAACAATACTTGTCTGCACATTTGTCCGGGCAGGGAAACATTATATTACATTGCATCGTCGTAATAACAATCTTGAATCCCAAAACCATCAAAATTTCAGCAAGCTTAGACCTACTACTATATTGTCGTCTTTCAAGGATCTTAAATACAGAATGGACTAAGTTCAAAGAGATGCAAACGATACAACTGTATCTAGATAATCTTCGGAAACATTGTAGATTGATTACATTTTACCTCATTTTGCAGAATTTATCTCCTATTTTCACTCTCTGCATAATAGTTGGAATTGAAAAGCAGTTCAGTTTCGAAAGGACTGATCGGGGGGAGGGAGAGAGAGAGAGAGAGAGAGAGAGAGAGAGAGAGAGAGAGAGAGAGAGAGAGAGAGAGAGAGAGAGAGATTCTTGCCTTGTGGCGACTGCCGGTCAATGCACATAGAGGGCACAGTATGCACCAGTTATTTTTATATTTTAAGCAAAGGAGGTACAAGAGACTGTCGACAGCCTACCCACACAAAATTAAAAGAAAACAGATGTGACCCACTGGTTATGCAGTAACTGTTTGCAAAATCCATGGTTCAATACATTGCCGAGTAGCTAGCTCTGCTTACAGGGCCCATCTCCTCGGTACGATTGCCTAAATGTAAGATGCAAAAATTGATTGATTATGCAGTAACTGTTTGCAAAATCCATGGTTCAATACATTGCCGAGTAGCTAGCTCTGCTTACAGGGCCCATCTCCTCGGTACGATTGCCTAAATGTAAGATGCAAAAATTAATGGCATAGCATCCCCTGTAGGCACGTTATATTGGAATGTGATGACAGCCAAAGATCAGATCGTAAGTCGTAAAACGAATTGCATCGGATAAGACTGACCATGGCCAGATTGCAGAGTCTGAAAATGCGATCAGGTTTGTCTGTTTATGTTAATATTGCGATGTATGGTAGTTGTATTTACAAAAAGCTTTCTGTCAGTTGTTTTTCTCAATCGAACATAGTCTTACTGCAGGAAATGTCATTGGATGTTTTAACTGCAGGGTCAAAATATCATTAGCATTCAGTAGTTGAGTTTTCATCATAAAAACACCGTAAGGGAAGGTTGTTGTTATTGTTGTTGTTTTTAATTAAATTGATTATTTTATGTTTCTTGTGATTAAGGGATTTGCCGTGCCTTTAAAATTCTTTTCTGATTTGTTCATGCTTGTTGTCTGCTCAAATATTTTCCCCGTTTCCTCATGAACCCCAACATTGCGTTTCTCAGACTGTCTGAGTTATAGCATATTTCCCAAATGTCGGCCATTTTTCGCCAGTTGTGAAAGCCCTTGGACGCTAGGCGCTGGGAGGTCTTCGAAGAAATGAATACACAAAATCAAAAATGAAAAAGACTATTTCCCTAGGGAAATATTTTTTTGCCGAATTTTGGAAAAGTGGCCGGTCACGTGACCATACGCCTATTGTTGTCTGCAGCTTTGAAACAATGACGGGTGACCAGAACGTGATAAGCACCCGGGATGAGCGACGAGCCTCTCTCTGAAACAGCAAGATTTTCCATTCCAACAGCGTGGGAAATTGAACAGCTCATCGGCGACAGATTCAAGTGCAATCAAGGATGTTGCTATGTCTGCTTAGGATATTACTTGTGAAGAAATTGTTACTACTGTTACCGCTCAGGATCGCCAAGTACACTTGTCACAATGGATTGTTGCAGTGCATAATATCAAAACACATTAAAAACTATAATATAAACAACAACATGAGCGTGTGCCGTGTTATAAAACGCCTATAAGCTGGTCTTTATTCGGTCTATAGCACTCGTACATCACATCTCGTGGCCGTGTGTTACCAGGTACACATTGCTATACACCGCGGTGTACGGCCTCGGGGAATAGCGGATGTGTTTCTGGTAACGCACGGCCCATCACTGATTAATAAAAAGGCGCTATAGCCCTCGTAACCAGGTAATAGGTGTTCACTATACAACTGTCCTCGCGAACCGTTCCGTTTTGACTGTGTACCATGAAGTCATGGCTTTTGGTGAGTTCCACTGTAGAGGGTGCACTTACTCTGCGTTGGCGTACATACCTTGGTACGTCCCCTACCAAGGGCACCGGGCACAATATGCATGTTGGGGAGCAAGCAATGACAAATGTACACACTGCTACCTTTTGAAATTTTGGTTTAGTTTATTGGATACCTAAATAAATGTATTATTGATCTCTTTCCGAACCTCTGTGATCAGTTGTTGTTTACCTAGCGTTCTTTGCTTCGTCGCCATGTCCCACTTGCCTTTCTATGTTCACTTCAGCTATTGATACTCAAAACTCCATTTACGTCCAAACAACTAAAGATTTAACAGTCGCTTTTGCCCCCTGATATACAGAAAGAGAATTTATTACATGCCTCGTATATCGAACGTCGCGCGCTCCATAGGATTCAATGGTAACTCGTCGATGACGTCGCGGGCCGCATAGTCATCACTGGACTGAAAGTGAACCGGAACTATTTTCAACTTGACAACGTTTTGATGTAAAAATGTTGAAATTTCATGTTTTGCATAGGAAATCCGAGTTAGGAAAATTTTGCAGAAAAAATGATAAACCGCATAACAGTAGTTTAAATATATCAATGCGCCATTCGATGATAAAAATCGTTCCATTTTTAACGGATTTTCATCTAAGATGGAAATAAAGCATTTGATTATCATTTGCCAATAAATCTAAATATTTGAGTGAAAACTGTGTAAGAGAGACATGTAATAAAAACATTATAGCCCAAATAAGGGACTATGTACCCTCGGTACAGGAGACCATTTGCCCTCCCTACGTCGGGCAAATTGGTCACCTACCCTCGGCACATAGTCCCATGGATATATTATTCTGTTACATAAATAATCTCAAAGTCCGCGGGGACCATTTTGTCTTTTCAGCCCTTGTCACCATTTTGATGCTCATCGGCTTATTATTCATACAGCTTTCAAAATTATCCATCGACTTCCATCCTCTACCACTTCTTACAGAAGGAAATAACATGATTCGGCTCAGCTGCTAAGCCTATGCTATGTTGAGGTACACGGTATTGCGGACTTGGTGGAGACTCAATGTCAGCAGAAGTCTATTATGAACACACCACACTGCATTGATGATAACTAAAAGTGTTTTATTACGAATGAAAAGTAACCAAAAGAAAACTGCAAGTGTGTACAATAAACATCAAAACTTCTCTAAAAAGCTATACGAAACTATGCTATGAATAAAAATAAAGTAAAATATGACTACCACTACAACACTGCAGAGGGCCCCTCAGCCAATTGAAAAGAGGTAGTTGATGACCTAGAGCCGAAGGCAAGCAATTTTCCCAAGGTTGATGTCCATCCTGCGAGGCCGAAAGTGTGGGAACTAGTAGAATTCCCTGGGAATGGGGGTCAGGATGGAATCAAAGGTCCCTTCATGAGAGAAGAGGTAAGGAGAGAGAGGTGGAGAAAGGGGTGGAGGCGGGATTGAAGGCAGTCTACAACAATGAGAGTTGAATTAATGAAACTTACAAGAACAAGGACTGCTGAGACTGTGTGCCGTGTGCAGAGGAGGAACTGATTGGCTGAGAGAGATTTGGAGGGAAAAATGTTGATAACTGATGGTGTCAAGACGCCTGAAGGAAGCAGTGTGGAAAGTTCACAAAACCCATCTGTGTCAAAAACACAATTTAAAGATAAACCTTATTCTACAATGATAAGCTTACAGATACCGTCGCCCAAACACATATTACACTTTTTGAACACGCCACACTACATTCATGATAACTAATATGCTGTACTTATTGCGAATGAAAAAAACAAGCCACAGAAAACTGCAAGTGTATGCAGTGACATAAAAACTCCTAAAAAGCTATACAACACTATGCTATTGATAAAAGTAAAGTAAAACACGACTACCACTGCAAAATTGGAAGAGGACCCCTTCAGTCAAGCAGCGGAGTGAAAGGGGCAGTTGATGACCTAAGGCAAAGGTCTAGCAACTGCCCCGTGTTGGGGTCTATCCTGCGATGCCGAAAGTGTGGGAATTAGCAGAATTCCCGAGGAGTGGGGTCAGAATGGAATCTAGGCTCAAACAAAGGAAGAATGACTGAAGTGACCCCAAGTGATGGCAGTCTACCACCGGTGAAAAATGAGAGTTGAATCGAAGAAAATTGCAGGAACAAGGACTGCTGACTTAGGCTGTGTGCCGTGTGCAGAGGAGGAACTGATAGGCTGAGAGAGATTTGGAGGTAAACATGTAGACAACTGATGGTGTCAAGACGCCTGAAGGAAGCAGTGTGGAAAGTTCACAAAACCCATGTGTGTGAAAAATACAGATTACACATAAACCTTATTCTACAATGACAAGCTTACAGATAATGTCGCCCAAGCTTCTCCCATGTCTCTGTTTGGTAACAAAGCTGAAGACAACAATATTTTAGGAATAGAGTTTCATGAGTTTCACGCCCTTACGTGTACATGTACGAGATGTGCAATATAAAAACCTACATTTTAAACATAATGACACATATACTGACAAACTTTAAGCTGGCTTTCGTATAGTGTAGCGTTTTTGCTGGAGCGTCAATGCAGATGTCATCAAGACAATACAATTATAGTGTGTATATTCCTCTTCTAATTTCATCGATGAAATACAACCGCGGCAAAGCCAGTGCATAGGTAACTGATTGTAATATAAACACTAATAGTAATTGATATGTAGTCTAAATGCGCCTTGTGTATCTATACTTTGTCGCTGTCAGTAAGAAATCTCAGCAGGGTGGCGTTAAATGGTACTGTCTTCAGGAAGTCCATGCCAAGTTGATTTCTTATATTTATGTTTGGCAAGGAGACTTCTCATATCTAAACCAAGCACCCTGTGGTTTATTAGCTCTTTATCAGTAAAATAAAGGTGCCGCCTCTATACTTTAAGGTTTTCCATTACTTGTTGCTGTTGTAGTTTCTGTTTGTATTACAATCAGTTATCTATGCACTGGCTTTGCCGCTGTTGTAATAAAAATGATTACGCTATAATAAGTTGCTCTAAACAATTCAGGAACACATGAGAAGCAAAATTTTTTCCGCATTTATTCTATATCATTCAAATTTTTTGATAACATTTTATTTGATGTGATTTAACATTTGTTTATGAACGGTCTGACACCCACGAGCACGCTTGTTTTTCTTGACTATTTATACTTTAGTGGTATTTGCTCAGGTGCTAGAGAGATGTAGTACAGTCCGTTATAACCACGCTTGCAGTAGTATCCCATCTCTGCTGGCCTACCTCTCTTTGTCTTCTTCACTGGCTTTTCGTATCCAGGAGTTCCATCGAGAACTTGGTTTGTAGTCAGTACGCCTGGATGTTTTATAGTGTAATTGTAGTAATCCAAGACACGGGAATGACTGCCACCGATGCCGCTACATCCTGGTTGCTCTGTACCGTAGTTAGGGTAGAAGTCCACGTCACCGAGTGGTATCAGCGTTCCGAAGTGATTTACGGGATAGAAGTTAGGCCAGAAGCCCTCGTCGTATCCATTGGTGTGGATAACATCTACAAACTCTGCGTCCGACTTTGATAGCATCTTGTCTCTTGCACCATCAGGTTCTTCAAAATCAGGACCAGCTGGATCAAGGCCTGTTATCCTGGAAAAGACTCCACTAGAACGCCCTGCTTTGCCAAGCAAGTGGGCGCCTAGGCTGTGGCCAACACCATGTATCTTTATACCAGGTTTCTTTACCTTGATTTTCTTAGCTACATCTCCTAACCATTCACCAACTGATTGTGTAGTTGCGGCTGCTGTGTGGTTTTAGTCCAGTCAAAATAGGGTTAGACCCACCACAAATTGCAACAGAATTTTTTTCTTCAGAATGCATTTAAGTGAGGTACCCAGAACAACATATTAAAAGTTTACTCGAATCCACCTTGGGGAAATATGTCTAATTTGCATAAATCAAATATGGCTACCAACCATCCTACAAAATAACATAATTGGCCATATATCACATGTTAAACAAGCTATTTCAGTGATTTCAAAGTCTGACACTAGTTATTTGGCTCAGGGAATCATTTTGGAGGTATAATGTTTCATATAGGCACTTCATTAATTTGCATAATTCCAATATGGCGGCCAACATTCCTACAAAAGACATTTTCGGTCATATACCATATATTAAACAAGCTCTTTCAGTAATTTTAAAGTTAAAAGTATATTTCTTAGGCACGGACAAATGATTTTCGAGAGATGCGGTAATTTATTAATTTGCATAAATCCAATATGGTGGCCAACATTCCTACAAAGGACACTGTCGGTCACATACCATGCATTAAACAAGCTATTTCAGTGATTTTAAACTTTTAATATTTTTCTTTGGTATGAAGAAACACTTTTAGTGGTTCAATTTTTACAAAGAACCATTGATAATTTGCATAAATTAAATATGGCCGCCATATTAATGCCCCATGGCTTAATAGCTTCTAATATAAATAAGGGTTTGGTATAGTGTTTAGCACTAGGAAACTATCAAGAAGAAACTGTTGAGTCCTTCGACATTCAATTTTAGCTCATATTTGGTATTGATACAAATACCAATAAGAGCTTATATGGTGAGTCGATGGTGTCTGTATGTCTGTATGTATGTATGTATGTATGTATGTATGTATGTAGGTATGTATGTGCGGATGTATGTCCGTCACACGCAAAGGCTCCCATGCCGCCAAAGCTACCATCTCAGTATTTGGTGTACAGGTAGATGCAGGGGCTGAGATGTGATGTTGTTTCAGTGTCAAAAATATGCAAATGAGGTAAGAAAAGGGGGAAATCCTGCAAATGTGCAGGAGTGGTGGCAATAACTGAAACAGCGCACACATCTGAGTAAGAGGTTTTTGACCTTTAATCTATTTGTATGCAGGTATGCGGGAGTGGTGGCAGTAACTGAAACAGCTTATTTGTCATTTCTTGTGATTATTTATGAACTGTGACATATTAACAGATCTGCTCAAACCATGGATGCCTATTTCTGTATATCCATGGTTGAAACATTCTCTGCTATGCATGTTGCCAAAGTTGACCTCCAGTACCTAAAGTTTCAGACGTTATTTACTTTTGTCATTCTTGTTTTTCTGGTTTAAATATTTCTTGTTGTTTTTCTGGTTGTGCAGAAATCATTGTCATAACATCAACGTAGAATTTTCCTGCACTGAACAGATAGAAACAAAACTTATTGTTGATCTTTGGTATGTACCAATTCTGATCAAATTTGAGCGACACCGGATATAATTGCGGTATATTTAAAATTTAATTTTTCTACATGTGACGACTGTTAATGATTGTTAGTCTTCTGAATAATATATTCTCTTTCTGAATATAACATTGGATTCATCTGTGTACGGCATTTTCGTAATTTGTATGGGTGTTTAACACTGTACAGTGTCAAAACATGTAATCTGTAATGTTTACTGTTAAAAAAAAGACGTGTTCAAAATCTTTAGTTTTTAATTTAGACTGAACCCCCTTCTTATGGATGGGTGCATCTTTATAAGATCCCCTAGATGACAGGCAAGAAGTCATCACACATAACAGCAAAAATACAATAAACACAACAAAGCTAAAAAACAGAAAAATGATATGACCAAAATAAAAAATGCCATAATACACACAAAACTTAGCACTTTGCAAACAATGTCAGATTAATAAAAACTTTATGGACACACAGACTAAAAAAAATCTGAAAACTGCATGCTTTAGCAAAGGCTTACAAATTAATCCAAAAACAGAATCCAACTATTACACAATACAAACAAGTACATCTTGAGTCATTTTTCCAAGTGTCATTTTTCCAGATGTACATGCTTGTATCGTGTAACAGTTGGGTTCCGTTGGGCTGATGAGTTGTTTGAATTAATTTTAAGCCTTTCCTAAGCATGCCATTTTCATTTTTTGTGAGTTTATGTGTTGATCAAGTTTTTAAGAGTCTGACATTTTTTGCATCAGAATTTTATTGCAAAACAAAATAGTTGTTTTGTTATATAGCATTTAAAAAACAATGTGAAAATTTCAGAAAATTTGACCCAGCCAGACTAGAGTTATATTCTTTGCAAATCTTGAAATTCGGATAAAAGGGAAGCAGAAAATCGGGTAATTTGCATAAATTACCCCTTCTATATCATGCTACTTACGACTGCTAGCCAAGCTAAAAGGTGAGCCTAACCAATTTTTAATCTTGGGTTAACAAATTAATCAAATTGGATGAATATTTGCAAAAAAAAATATTTTGAGCAAAATACGCTGCATTGGGTGCAGTGCCCTCTTAACAGTTTTTCTTGATATTCCGGTTGCTAAAAACTCTACAGAACCTTATTTATATAAGAAGCTATTTGGTCATTAATTTGGCAGCCATATTTAATTTCTGAAACTTATCAAAGTGTCTTTTAAAAACATTGAACCGCAAAAGGTGTTTCTTTATGCTCAAGAAATATATTTAAACTTCAAAATGGCCGAAATAGATATCAATGCATGATATATGACAGAAAATGTCTTTTGTCGGTATATTGGCCAACCTATTAGATTTATGCAAATTAACGAAGTGCCAAGGCAAATCATTGCACCTCAAAAATCATTTGTCCATGCCAAAGAAATATATCTTTAACTATGAAATCACAGAAATAGCTTGTTTAACCCTTTGACTGCTGTAAGTATTTACACCAAAATTTTAATGCAATATTTTACCAATTTCTGTGAACTTTTCTGTACGTTTTTTCATAAGTTTTGACCAAATGGATATCATTTTCCAGCAGCTACAGTTTTTTATCAAAATTTTGGCAAAAAGCAGAAAAATTGACTGTGATACATTTTACATACTTGACAATAAAAGACTTTGGCGCCCAAAGAGTTAATACGTGGTATATGACAGAAAATGTCTTTTGTATGTATGTTGGCAACCCTATTGGATTTATGCAAATTAACGAAATACCTAAGTATGCAAATCACTGCATCTCGAAATTTTTTGTCCATGCCAAAGAAATATACTTTAACTTTGAAATTACAGAAATGGCTTGTTTAACCCTTTGACTGCTGTAATTTTTTACTCCAAAATTTTAATGCAATATTTTACCCATTTCTGCGAACTTTTCTGTACGTTTTTTCATAAATTTTGACCGAATGGATACTATTTTTCATCAGCTACATTTGTTATCAAAATTTTGGCAAACAGCAGAAAAAGTGACTGTGTTACATTTTATAAAGATGACAAAAATGGACCGTGGCGCCCAAAGGGTTAATACGTGGTATATGACAGAAAATGTCTTTTGTAGGTAAGTTGGCCACCATATTGTATTTATGCAAATTAACAAAGTACCTATGCAAAATCATTGCATCTCGAAAAACGTTTGTCCATGCCTAAGAAATATACTTTTAACTTTAAAATTACTGAAAGAGCTTGTTTAATATGTGGTATATGACCGAAAATGTCTTTTGTAGGAATGTTGGCCGCCATATTGGAATTATGCAAATTAATGAAGTGCCTATATGAAACATTATACCTCCAAAATGATTCCCTGAGCCAAATAACTAGTGTCAGACTTTGAAATCACTGAAATAGCTTGTTTAACATGTGGTATATGGCCAATTATGCTATTTTGTCGGATGGCTGGCAGCCATATTTGATTTATGCAAATTAGACATATTTCCCCAACGTGGATTCGGGTAAACTTTTAATATGTTGTTCTGGGTACCTCACTTAAATGCATTCTGAAGAAAAAAATTCTGTTGCAATTTGTGGTGGGTTAGGTGCCAAAATGTCGTAGATTGACTGGACTATATGTCCGCAACCAGTCGATAATGCCTTCTTGTGAGTATATTTCTGCCCTTAGAGTTTGCAAAGCTTCGTCTCTTTCCCGTATAGAGATAAAGCTAGCCTCTGATCGGACCTCTTCATTTACCGTTTTAAAAGAGTCAAGTTCATACCGTACAGACATAAACTGGGCTCGTGATTCGATGTCAGAAATTCTCATTTCGAACGAAGTTAGCTGACTTTGTAAGATACTGATGTGCCAAGCTGCTCCCTGTTTCCAATCACAGCGTATGACCGTCTGAGTAGGGTCCTCTTCCACCATTAGGTTTTGCATGTCTTTCATCCAGAGAGCCTCCATGTCGCTCTTGAAACCATGGATAATGAAGGTTATTTTTTTCTGCATCAAGGAACCCTTGCTCGCGCAATTGTTCCACAATGGACGGAGAGTCTGGATCATACTTGATCGTTCCCGATAATTTACTGCCTTTCTTTGCTTCCATCTCAGGCCGTACTTCTGAAACTGGTAGTGCCTTGTGTCCATTAAATTCAGACATATTTCTGCAATTGTTTGGAATTGAATATTGAAAAGAAATTAATGCGCCTGTCAAAGACTTTCGCGATGTGAAAGAGGTAATTATATGCTGCTATTATTCGTTAGTCACAAAAATCTTCGACGACACCTGCTGTGTTTGATCACCGTCTTCAGCTCTGAAAAATAGATAAGGACGAAAAAATATTATGAATACAACGTGAAATAACAGTAGTAATTTAAACCATCTCACTGATGACCACAACGTGACACAGAATACTTTAAGAGATCATTGTCACTGTGATTTATTTACTCTCCCGTTGTGGATGATATTATTCAGTTTTTCGCAATTTGTGGCACGGTTAATACACAGATATCTGCGCCAGCGAAAATGTTATTTTAAAATGACATCACACGATATTTACGCAGAAGTAAAGACACATGCCATCACTGCCAGCGATGAGTTGCCAATCGTCGGGAATATGACAGTGACCTTGCCAACTCTCAATTTAAAAAATACATTCCATTTTACGCAACGGCTTTGATAAGAAAACCATTGCAGCATTTTCTCTTCATGCAAAACAATTAAAATGCAGCTTGTGCATATGTATATCCTTCTAATGTTTCAAAAGTTCATATGATACATTGGTTCAAATTAAGAATAGGACGCTTTATTTTGGAATGTAACTTCTATTGGATGTATCCTATGGAGTATATCCTTTAACATTCTTTGAAAGACAAAATAAATCAGGCATAGTATGATTGTGCCTCGGTGACAGATATTCGGACTCTCAAACCTTTACAATTATTCATTTCTAATCTACCTCTTGTTTGTGCTCATTTTAAAGCTGTTGGCACGTGGCCGCCAATTTTTGTTCTTAAAGAGAATGGTTAAAATGTTCATAGAGGAAAGTTTGAGCAAAAGTTTAAGTCCTTGACTTTCTAGGCGCACGCAACCTTAAAGTAGGTATATTTAATAGCAAAGTCCTGCGCCCTTGTCCAACCCTTGTCAAATAAAGGGCGACGTCAAAAGATCGATGTTTGAAAAAAAACTTAAAGCCCCCACTCAATTATCAGATTTATCTAATATAAATATTATTTACTTCATGAAATATTCAATGGAAAACAAAAGAATGACAAACTGTTAATGGGCTGTTGACACATTTGCTAATGCGAGAACCTGGATTGAGAAGGGCGCCTTTAATTGCTTAAGTTTGGGGGTGGGGGGTTTTTGGCCAAACTAATTTATGTGCAGTCAAAAACGATTTAGCGTCTTTTTGGCAAATTTTTACGATTTCAAGGCTGTTTTTGTACGCTGAAACCGATCCAGTCACCTGTATTTTTGTTACTTTATAACGGTTTTCGATTTTTATTTCATTCAATGGTACATTGGTACGTCGTTTGAAAGAATTAGTACAGGGTATGAGTCCGCAATTTTTTTTCAATTTTAGGTCAGATAAGTTAGAAGGGGGGGGTGGGGGGGGGGGTCTGAGGCCAAACTTAAGCAATTAAGTTAGATTTATTATATTTAACTTTTGATGTTTCCCCTAACATATATGTTCTGCTTAAAGTTGTAAAAAATTCAAAAGATAAGTTCCGGAAAAGTCAATATTGGGGCTGGGTGAATCATTTTATGTTTATGTAAGTACGACGAATAAGCCTTTCATGTACCATTATATAGGGCTAAGCCCTTACAGTCGCGTCAGAGGTTAGATTAGAAATGTTATTCAGTCTGACGATGCACTGTGGACGCTTTTGGTCAACAATAGTATTGATTCATGATTTGTCATAAGAAAGAATAAAAGAGAACCAATTGTTACTTGCTAAAAAATTAGTAGGACCACTACGCATTGCGTAAACAATAAATTCAAACATCCAGTTTACATGTACTTTCTGATGGAAACAGTTCACATATGTAATCAGGCAGGTATAGATTTTCTGTTTTATTTGCCACGAAGTTTAACATAAATTGGCAATTTTTATAAAAGTAACGACTCAATGTGTTTAATGAAGAACGCATTGTGCCAACTTTATCGTTGCAATAGCAACTGTACTGCCAAACTTCCAGTTGCAAGCTGAAAACCAGCGTCCCGACTAAAACTGACAATTATTGATACAGATGGCGCTCTAATATTAATTCCCTGCATTCTTAGCGCTTGTCCTTGTTCATACGCAGGACAGTTTTCTCTCTTTTTGCTATCTTCTTTAAAGAGTGATGATAACGATATCTTGTATCAATAACGAGATGGAAAATAATATTTACTAGCTTGTAGCAATGATATATTTTAGAAATGCCGTGTTAAAATATAATGCGTTGCACGTTTCAAATTTGTTTCTTTACAAGTGCTCAAAAACATTGTCGCGGCCATAGAGTCGGTTTGGTCACTTATGGAGTTCGCGCGCACCCGGAGACTGTCATGTGGGAAAATTTTGACAGGTCACGTATGTGCACTTCCGCATTGCGACGAAGGCCCTCTGTATGCTCTCTGTATTTACGTATCGTTTATAATCAAACCGGCGGGTGGCAATATATAGGAAATCATGGAAATCAGGCTATGTGAAATGTATATTTTGTTTAGAAACGAGCATTTAAACGTAGGGTTTGTGCGAGGTCGTCGGCGATTGAAATACGCAGTAAGAGTGTCGAGGAGTTCAATTTTTCGAGAGAGGGCCGCGGTAACGCCGGTTAGCTAGATCATGGTTGACAAAACAGTGATGCAAAAACATTTTATATAGCGTTGTCAAAGCCCCCTTTTACTGCAAAGTGTTACCATAGAAATGCGTGTGTTTCATATATATATATATATATATATATATATATATATATATATATATATATATATATATATATATATATATATATATATGATAACACAAATTACTTCAAGTACAAAGTAATTATATCTTTTACTTAAGTTTCATGCATACTTATTGCCATGAAGCTTATCTGATATCATTAATTTGTACTTGAAGTAATTTGTGTTATAATTTATAGCGCTCTGCTTCAACATTGAGCACTGTAATTTCTAAAGAGTCTATGTATGTATGTATGTATGTATGCATGTATGTATGTGTGTATGTATGTATGTATGTATGTGTATATGTGTATTGTGTATATGTGTGTGTTTAAGTTGTGACCAAAGTTTTCTATGGTAGTTGTTCTAAAAGGCCGCTGCATAATGATGAAAATCATGTATAGTAGGCCTCATTGTTGATGACCCAACCCATCGCTTGTATATGAAGAACTTATCACATGCACAATCCAATGGAAATGATTGACAACTTGTGCACAGCGTACTGATATTTATTACTAAAGTAGTTCAAAAGTTTAAACGTGAAATCGCCATGGGAAAACTTATTTTATTTTGCAAAAAATAACGAATTCTTGGCTTGTGCATGTGATAAGTATATTATTCCCTAATATTTTTCTTCGTTCAGCTCGGAAAATACTCGTGACGTAATGACCGTGTCACCACTCGTCTTCGACTCATGGTGACACGGTCATTACGTCACTCGTATTTTCCTTCGCTGAACGAAGAAAAATATTAGGGAATAATATCTGTTTAATGTGGCCGATATCTGTCTTTTACAGAGAGCTGGCTAGGCTCTTTCGTCATCATATTATTCAACTTGTAACTCAATTTGTAAGGGGTGGACCATTTGATATCCTGGGGGGGTCTGGAAGAATTTTTGGGGCATTATTTTTTTCAACATGTTCCACTTGATGTTTTTTTTTCCTTGTGAATCCTGGCAATTTTTTTTTGCATTTTCCTTCAAAGATTGTTTTTAATGCAGCGATATATATATATATATATAATATATATATATATATATATATATATATATATATATATATATATATATATATATATATATATATATATATATATGTATAATTTTTGGGGTATATTTTAAACATTCAGTCATTCAGTGTTTTAATGAAATTATTGTCATGTCAGTTTTAAGATAGGAACTTAAAAGTGTCAATTCTAAAGTTCGAATACAGTATTTCGAATGAGCGGTGAATGTACTCCACTCTTTTTATGCATAACCAGATGTCCAGAACTGTTGTAGAAAAATGCGATTGTGAAATATTAGTGCATGTTGCTTTCTAATATAGAATTATCATAGAGGAAACAGAAAAGAAAAGTGTCAGGAACTTGTCATGCTTTAATATGAACTGCAGATTTCATGATTAGATTTTATATATATATATATATATATATATATTATATATATATATATATATATATATATATATATATATATATATATATATATATATATATAATATTAATATTTAATATTTTTCGGCGCGCCCTTTGGGTGCAGTAAATTAATATATCAGATATATATGTCAGAAATATCTTGATGTCTGTATATTGAAAGTCTGTATAGTCTGTAATCTTGTAACTTATACATATATATATATATATATATATATATATATATATATATATATATATATATATATATATATATATAATATATATATATATATATAAATATATAATAAGAGGGTAATCTCCGGAGAACAGCGTAAGGACCAACCAGCTGACTGCAATTGCAGGGTTAAGTCAGCATGCCCCTTGAAGGGTAAGTGTCAAGTCAAAGTCGTGGTGTACAAGGCCAACGTATCAACGGAGGGCAACGGAGAGAGGGTTTACATCGGCCTCACTGATAACACCTTCAAGACGCGCTACACTAATCACATGAAGTCGTTCCGCAACGAGAGATACAAAAACGACACCGAGTTATCAAAATATGTATGGAACTTAAGAAATAAGGGACAAGACTTTGACATTTCATGGTCAATCATTGATAAAGCATTGAGCTACTCTAACATGAACAAGCGATGTAATCTTTGTATATCAGAAAAGCTACAAATTATCAATGCTGACAAATCTACACTGTTAAACAAACGCTCTGAGTTGGTTTCAAAATGTCGCCACCAAAACAAATATTATTTATCGAATTTTAACACTACATACAAATAGAATGGTTCGTTCATATATGTAAGAGTGTCGAGCTAGTAATCCTTTCACTTCTATCTGAGGATTGCAAGATGCATGAAACTTAAGTAATAGATTTCATTACTTTGTACTTGAAGTAATCTGTTTATATATATATATATATATATATATATATATATATATATATATATATATCTGATGTATGAAAGTCATGAGGCTGAAGGGCATGCTGAAAATATTGTATATATATATATATATATATATATATATATATATATATATATATATATATATATATCTGATGTATCAAAGTCATGCAGCTGAAGGGCATGCTGAAAATATTGTTTGATATTTTAAGAAATGCGCCCAAATGGGCACACCAAAAGATTTTAAACATAGATATATCACAGATATATGTATGTCTGATATATTAAAGTTTTGCACCAGGAGGACAGGGCTCTGACAAATTTATTTTCTTTTATTATTTATTAAACCTTGTTTAACGAGAGTAGCCTGGTAAGCTTCAGTAAAGATGCTTATCTTCCCCAGGGCCCTCAGATGAACATACAAACTGATACAAAGCAGAACAACATGAAACATGACTAACAAAGCTAGAACAATACAATGCACAGAAAAAAGTGGCCAGGAGTGAACCTGCACACAGGAAATAAAAATGCACAATCACACTAGATAACAAAAACAATTTGACAAGAAAACTAAAACTCACAAACACAAAAATTATACCCAATAAGCTTTCAGGTAAGCTGTTTTAAAACTGCTCAATGAGTTACTAGATCTTATACTTAAATCGACATTATTCCACTGATTGGCACTATTTACAGTAAACCCTTTTCGATAAAAATCCTTATTTGTTGCAGGAACCACTAACAATTTTTGCATCTTAGATCTTGTAACTCTTTTATGATCAATTTCGGTAAAAAGACTTTTCATATATTGCGGTGCAAGATTATTTAAACATTTAAAAACCATACAAACATTCTTATAAACTATTCTATCTGGTAAGGGCATTATATGCATTGTTTTAAATAAAGGCTCAGTCGAAGCATTATACCTTGCATCACCCATCACTCTAATAGCACGTTTCTGAATCTTATGCAACCCTTTCATAAACGGTGATGCTCCCCATAAATGACAACAGTAATCCAAGTAATCCAAGTTATTATTATTAAAGTTACGCGCCCAAAGGGCGCGCCGAAAAATGAAATTGAATGATGAAAATCATGGCTAGCACGATGCATTTGATGCATTTTAGGCAAGTGGAAAAGCCAAGAAAGACAAGAAGGGTGCACGGAAATGGGAAAGTTACATCCCAAAAGGTTCTTGCTGATACTGTGATAGATTTTTTTTCTTCCACATTAGCTTGCCAGGTTTTTTTTCATAAGTCATCTAAGGCAGAATTTTTTTCCCTTGTATCTGCTGGGAATTTTTTTTTTCGAAAATCTTCCAGACCCCCAGGATATCAAATGGTCCACCCCTAATGCGTTCACCAAGGCAAGTGATGATGTATTCAATTCAAGAAAACCAAAAGCACTATCATTCAATACCGGGTTGGAATGATGTTGTCAAAGAAGCATATACTGCAGATTGTACAATGTTTCATCCAGGATGGCATCATCAGAGGGGGTTCCCCCTTTACCAGAACATTTACAGGGGTGATTTCACCAGTTCATGTGTTCTTCTTGTATCTCTAAGGTGTAACTAGCACCATTTCATGGGGAGGGCCTCGCTCCCCTGACAAATGCCAACATGTCAACAGAGGGGGAATCCCTCTATCTGGATGAAACACTGCACGCCTTGCTTTACACTGCATGGAGATCAGCTGGTAAATCAGGATTGGCCCGATTGTACAGCAAATGCGTAGTATAATATCTTTTACCCCTTCATCAGGAGTTAAAAGTCTGAGAAAGTTAGTATGTGGTCTTGTCCGTAAACTGTAATATACTGACAAAAGTTGTGCCTATTTTGTTACATATATGTCTCATTGATGGACATTAGCCATATTTCTTTCACATTCTCAGTTTTTCTTACAAGGAATCATCCTCCATACTATTCGCTATTTATTTGATAATCTTACTCGTGTGTTACAGAAACCGACAGTTGGCAGTTCGATAGCTGATACACAAATATACTATTAATCGAATACTGATGGTAGTGATTTATCAATTGGTCAAATCACCCGAAAATGAATTACAGAATGTGAAAGAAGTCATAATCCTTTACGTATGATATCATGATTTATGTATGATTGACAAATAACACTGGAATTATGACAACACACAATATGATACCTTTCATAGATTTTATTATTTTGAATAATGTAACAAAACTCAATATAATTTTCACTCATACAAAATCGTAAGTTAAAAAGTTAACGTGGAACAAGCAGTGATAAAAAAGTTTTCACCTAATCAAAGCAAAATAAAATGTAAAGAGTTTCCATGCTTTCAATGGCAATTTAAAAGCACACTTTCAGAATGCAACATACCACTTCACAATATGACACTTCTGATGCTCATGTCAGTTTTGAAATTGTATGCGAATAATCAATTTTCAATGACTTTCAGGACAAAATACTATTTCAATGAACTCTATGGGAAGCTTCAACAATATTGTCAAGGACTTTTCATGAGTGTTATGGACCCTGCATAGTACCAATGTATTCTACCGGTACTTGTCAAAATTGTGTGGCTGTATTCTTATAAAGTCTTACAAATATCCTACATTAAAAAAGGCGGGTATTTGCTGGTACTGATTGACTACTGCATGGTAAATTTGCATTCACTTGTAACATTTTGTTCAGTTCATAAAGAGTTTAGCTTCCTGTTGTGCTACTCATACACTCAATCTTACTAATATTGATGGTTACAATAATAGTTACAATAAATCAAATCGTTAATTCAGAGAAAATGATTTTTTGAGCAAAAATGCAAAAAATTACCCAAAAATACAAATATAAAAATTTTACCACAATTTGAACATATCTTACAAAGGCGAACCCCGGGATCACGCGTACCAAGTTTAAAAGCAATTGGACGAACACTTTATGAGGAGAAGATTTTGACCAAAAAAAGGGAAAATTTATCGCAAAGACAATTTTCAAAACTTTAACCACAAGTTGAACAAATGTAACTAGAATCACCATAAAGAACCTGCATACAAAGTTTCAACAAAATCTGGTACGTGGTTACAGAGTTTTAGCAATTTGCTTGAGTTTCCCTTTTTAATCATTTACAGCCTAGACAATAATTACACCTGGCATTGTTGGCAACTCCTCAATTACACAGCTTGCCTGTTTCCTGTTCTGCAAACACTTCAGTGCAACCAATGCCCTTTCCACAAGTTTCATGAAGATCAATCACTTGTCCTCTTTTAACTGATATCGAACTTTGTGTTTCAGTTTTATGTCACTTCTTGTTTCCAATCGTGTTCCCATTTTGTAAACACATACGTAGTGTTCTAGACGTAGCTATGTCAATCATGCATTTGAAGCAGAGCAAATATCTAAGTACATGTGGAATACTTCATACTAAATATTTTGAGTCAGAGTGTACTACGTCTGAGCTATTTAAAAATACTGACCACATAGGTAATACAACATGGTCATGGCTTACCATGCAGGAGTTTTCAGGTTGTATTCATTTTGTGTAAATACAGTGATGTACAAACAGACTACAATCTATCATTACACCACGAGGACAATGAAGCATATAGGGTCAAAGTCCCTGTAGCTACTTTAGGCATGGACAGTATAAAGGACGTACATAGCATAACACCAAATATATACTGAGTATAGAGATCCCTTGGCAATACAATGTATTGTTATGACAGAAGAATGTTTCATTACAGATCCATATTTACACAGACATTCATCAGTAGCAAGCATAGAAAACTGTCATTTATACCTACAGTGTCTTTGCCATCTGTCTCTGACACTAGGTGGACACTTATACAGGCAGTTTGTTGACAAAAATGCTATCAGATGAGTAACTTTTGAGAAACAAAGTTTTTGACAAAAAATGGTAAAACTTGTGTCAAAATACAAAATAGAAGATTTCATCACAATGTCAATATATCACACTAGGATGACCTATAGGAACCTGTATACCAAATATCAAAGCTATCAGACAAGCAGGTTTTTAGAAACACACTTTTTAACCAAAAATGGCAAATATTGCTCCAAAATTACAAAATTGTACATTTCATCATATTTTGAATATATTACATGTTGATAACCTCTTTGAACCTGTATACTAAATATCAAAGCTATGACAATTATTTTTTTATGAAAAAGATTTTTGACCAAAAATGACAAAAATTGCCTTAAAAATACAAAATGCTTTCCAGCTAACTATTTCTTCATGTGGGGGAAGAGATGAAAGTCTGAGGGTGCTAGGTCAGGAGAGTATGGTGGGCACGTAGAATGAGTTTGAAGCCGCAGTCACGCACTGTTGCCATGTCAATGACTGACTTGTGAGGTGGAGCATTGTCCAGATGGGACAAGACACCTTTTCTCGACTTTCCCCCGTCGTATTTTTGTCAGCCTCCCGTAACTCCCTCAACAGGTTAGAATAGTACTTTCCATTGATAGTTTGTCCCTTTTCTTGGTTTTCATCTGAAGTTGAAATATATTCAAACCAAGCTTCATTGATCTGGCATCGCCCCTTCATAGTTAGGCTCAAAACTTATCACCCAATCATCATATGTGCAAAATCTATATTACTATACAAAGCTAATGTATGCATCTTCAGACTTCTGCCTTTCCTTCTTGACACAAGGCAACTGCTTCTTTGCAAAGTACCTCATCTACATATTCAACTGCCAATCTGAGAACAAAAAAGAAAAACATAACAAGACAACTGTGTAGTGTATTTGCAACAATGAAAATCTGATGTTCTCACGGGGGATGGTAAGAGGTGTTAAAGTGTATGATAAAATGGACTATTACTTTCTCAAATCAATTTCTCTTCAAAATACTCTTACAACACATCAGCTGTACAGGAAAGATGTTTGGTGAGTGCATAGTGATATCATCATTATTTCTTATTGCTCACAGAATTTACAATTGACTGAATGTTAAAATTCCCATTATCTTGATATCTACATGATTGCTGTGAGTATTGTTACAAGAGATTCATGCACTGTTTGTGAAAGTTTTGGTATAAGTGGCAAGGATGATGGTCATTATGAGGTTTTATGTGGTATGAGAGAGACTCCATTCCCATGTGACAGGTGTATGACTCCGACTGGGCCAAATAGAAATACAGATAAAATTCCAATGTCATTGCTCAAACTGGTTCAGAATAGATCACACACTACAAACTTAGATTGATGAAGAACATGAATAAGTCACACCACTATAGTGGATGGACATGTGTTGAACGTCTCCATTCCCACGTGACAGGTGTGTGACTCCGAAAGGTCTAAATTACAATGGTTACAACAAAATTCAAATGTAATAATTTGAAGGGGTTCAGAATAGGTCAGGAAAACTTAAAAGATAGGAGAAGATGTGTAAGACACAAAATATTGTGGTTGGAGCTGTGTTGAGAAACTCTCCATTCCCACGTGACAGGTGTGTGACTCCGAAAGGTCTAAATTACAATGGTTACAACAAAATTCAAATGTAATGATTAAAAGGGTTCAGAATAGGTCAGGAAAACTTAAAAGATAGGAGAAGATGTATAAGACACACAATATTGTGGATGGAGCTGTGTTGAGAAACTCTCCATTCCCATGTGACAGGTGTGTGACTCCGAAAGGTCTAAATTACAAGTGATACAACAAAATGAAAATGTAATAATTAAAAGGGTTCAGAATAGGTCAGGAAAACTTAAAAGATAGGAGAAGATGTGTAAGACACAAAATATGGGGGTTGGAGCTGTGTTGAGAAACTCTCCATTCCCACGTGACAGGTGTGTGACTCCGAAAGGTCTAAATTACAATGGTTACAACAAAATTCAAATGTAATAATTTGAAGGGGTTCAGAATAGGTCAGGAAAACTTAAAAGATAGGAGAAGATGTGTAAGACACAAAATATGGGGTTGGAGCTGTGTTGAGAAACTCTCCATTCCCACGTGACAGGTGTGTGACTCCGAAAGGTCTAAATTACAATGGTTACAACAAAATTCAAATGTAATGATTAAAAGGGGTTCAGAATAGGTCAGGAAAACTTAAAAGATAGGAGAAGATGTGTAAGACACATGATATTGTGGTTGGAGCTGTGTTGAGAAACTCTCCATTCCCACATGACAGGTGTGTGACTCCGAAAGGTCTAAATTACAATGGTTACAACAAAATTCAAATGTAATGATTAAAAGGGGTTCAGAATAGGTCAGGAAAACTTAAAAGATAGGAGAAGATGTATAAGACACACAATATTGTGGATGGAGCTGTGTTGAGAAACTCTCCATTCCCACGTGACAGGTGTGTGACTCCGAAAGGTCTAAATTACAAGTGATACAACAAAATTCAAATGTAATAATTAAAAGGGGTTCAGAATAGGTCAGGAAAACTTAAAAGATAGGAGAAGATGTGTAAGACACAAAATATGGGGGTTGGAGCTGTGTTGAGAGACTCTCCATTCCCACGTGACAGGTGTGTGACTCCGAAAGGTCTAAATTACAATGGTTAAAACAAAATTCAAATGTAATAATTTGAAGGGGTTCAGAATAGGTCAGGAAAACTTAAAAGATAGGAGAAGATGTGTAAGACACAAAATATGGAGGTGGAGCTGTGTTGAGAGACTCTCCATTCCCACATGACAGGTGTGTGACTCCGAAAGGTCTAAATTACAATGGTTATAACAAAATTCAAATGTAATGATTGAAAGGGGTTCAGAATAGGTCAGGAAAACTTAAAAGATAGGAGAAGATGTGTAAGACACATGATATTGTGGTTGGAGCTGTGTTGAGAGACTCTCCATTCCCACGTGACAGGTGTGTGACTCCGAAAGGTCTAAATTACAATGGTTACAACAAAATTCAAATGTAATAATTACAAGAGGTTCAGAACAGGTCAGGAAAACTTAAGAGATAGGAGAAGATGTGTAAGACATAAAATATTGTGGTTGGAGCTGTGTTGAGAAACTCTCCATTCCCATGTGACATGTGTGTCATGACTCTGAATGCTCCAAATGTCAATCAATACAACATAATTCCTATATTAATGCTCAAATGTTTCAGAATAGGTCAACAAGAAAGAAAATTGAGGGAAACATGGATAAGTTACACAATTATGGTTGTTGGGGATGTGTTGACAGACTCTCCATTCCTACGTGACAGGTGTGTGACTCTGAATGCTCTAAATGCAAATCAATACAACAAAATTCCCATGTCAATGCTCAAAATGATTCAGAATATGTCACCAGGAAAGAAAATGAAGATTAACATTGATAGATAATGCCATGCTAGCGGTTGGAGATGTGTTGAGAGCCTCTTCATTCCCATGTGACAGGTGTGCAACTCCAAATTTTCTAAATGTCAATGGATATCATAAAATGTCAATGTCAATGCTCAAACAGAATATGTCACCAAGGAATAACATGAAGGAAGACATTGATATGCGAAACCATTATTATGAATAGAGATATGTTGCGAGTCTCTTCATTTCCACATAAGTGAATGAGTATGCATGGATAAGTCATAGTCGATGTGCTGCAACAGTTGTTGCGTCCCATTCCCTTCTGTTACAAGTCTATCACAAATGACTAAAAAAATGATACTCACTTACTCACTTTGTGCTCATTCACTTTCTCTATTAACAAATGTGGTGGTTTCAATCGGGTTCAACTCACAACGTACGGTACCCGTCACCTAGCGGAGAAGACTGTACAGTTGTATGCAGCATTAGATATACGTACGAACAGTAATAGTTATTTGAGGGAAGCGCTTGCGCAAAACCCTGGCCTATGACCTTTGATCTCATTTTCCGTGACTAAACGTGAGCATTTCCACATGACACATTCCATTTCCCAGCTGACAGGCTCCCTGTCACGCGCACTACCCCTATCGGTTTGGTACACTTCCTGTTGAATAATAATAATAATATTTGGTTCTATATAGCGAACATATCCACAAGTAGATGTGATCAAGGCGCTTTACAATTATTATTACCCCTGGTCACTGGACCTAATATGATACCTCTCAACTCCCTGGGGAGCAGACAACAGCTCACATGTGCAGCCAATAAGCGCAGCAGAGCTAAACGCACACATAACAACCTCTGTCCTACCAGGTACCCATCACTCCTGGGTGGGGAGAAGCAATGAGGAATAAAGTGCCTTGCCCAAGGACACAACACCACAGCCATGCCGGGGCTCGAACTCACCATCCTTTGATCGTGAGTCCACTGCTCTAGCCACTGGCCCATGATGCCTCCCTGTTGCTCGGTAGTTTATGAACCTGCGCGTGCGTAGTCAGTACGCCACCAGCGCGACTATTGAATTGTAAAGAACATCGATCAATGACACACGATATCCGGTGCAGCCTATGTAGGCAAGCTGAATTGAATTGATAGTTTTTGGAGTAAAGACGAAAAACTGTTGAAGAATAGAATCATAACAAATAAATAAAACTGCCTAATTTTCTAAATTGAAAAACTGTCTACACGCAAAACAATTGCAAAGGAGTGAAATAAATTATTAATCATTGCAGAGCATTAATGATATGAAATTGGCTGGTTCTGAAAATTGGTACCCCGAAGGATATGCCTAAAATTTAAGATATTATGAAAATGGAGCACCCGAAGAGCGCGCCAACAATCGAAAGGAATGGCTGGAACTAACAGTCAGTGTGTTATTTATACTTCCCGTTCGCTTTTTTTTTATTTTCTGCCATCCTTGGCAAGATTTAGTTTCAAAGACAACTTTTTTTTTCAAAAACAGTTAGTATTTCCTTGAGGATATCAAACAGTCCATCCCTACGAAGTGTTTTGTAGAGGTCACCCTTCTTCAAAGCAGTGTTCCATGCAAATGTGGGTCACAGGTTACTGACAAGGCCTTTGCGGAGATAATTTGTTCCCTATCCAAAATTATCGTCCGCGATGGAAAAACATGCATTTTTGTATCAATTGGACTAGAGTTAAATACTTCCTGTTTTGGGTTAGATGCTAGTTTCTAATCAACTTCCCTCTCACCAACCCTATAATAGTGGCTACTACTGTGGCTGGTGTTTCACTGAGTTTCAAAAGACACTGTGCATGCACCAGCGATTTTCCCGCCACTCTATCGACGCTTGAGAATCATAGATTTCCCGAACGACTTAGTTTTCGTGAGCAGACTCGACGAGTAGCTCATCCTTTTATGGAACTCAGCAGGCTCAGTGACTATCTATGAGGTGCATCTTTCACGAAATCACGCAGGATACACGTATAAGGAATTTTTGCAGAGTTCTCATGAATGATGTCAAAATTTAAACATGTCCTACCTATTTGGAATTATCGATTTCCTCACCACCATATATGCCTTTTTACTGTCTTCTCTTCGTTAGTTGAGACTCTATTCGGCAAAAATTGCTTTCTGTCTCTAAATCACTATGGACATCGATTGGAAACTTGTTGCACAATGGTCGAACAAGCGCGTAGTGTCTGACCACGACTTGTTCATGATCTAGCTTTTCATCACAGGTACAATGTGGGGTATTGTCTGAATTGTGATGTGACACCCAATCCCGACTCCTATTGGCTTGGTAAAGTGAAAGGAGGCATGTACCTAGGATGGCGTTACCTTAAATGGAACGGAAAATTACCTAAACTTAACCTTGAACAACTGGAGCCTGCCAATTTAAACGAACAGAGCAAGTGCAGAGCCTAACATTAATCAAGCACGGGACTTATATCTAAAATCAAAAATTATGCCTACTAGATGTATATTAGGATGATAAAATTGGGAATTCTATTACCATTACTGACATTTATGCCACTTCCGCAAAACGTTCTTTAGATACTTCTCCGATTGCAAAGCGACTGACAGTGCCAACAGTCCCCTCTGCAAAATCATGTCTGCCTGCTCTTGGTGCCCAATGTCCACTACATATAATAGTAGTTATCGATTTTCTTGACTTTGGTTACTGTACTGAGGCAGAATTAGCTTTGAAAGTATCATTTGGGTGTGGGCTTCACGTTAGAGTCGTAAAATAGTTTAAACAGGCTGGAACGGTCAGTCTGGTTGATGTGATATATCCAGTGAAAGTTCATCACTTTGTTGAGTATATGGCAGTAGGGTGCCTGGTGGGGTGATTTTTTTACTCAAACGACCCCTTGACCCTACTGATTATAATACGAGAAAATAGAACGGTTAAACTAGGCGTTTGCTTTAAAGCACGCAAAAACATAATAGCAGTACTCCGAAAACCAGTGAAGCGTTCCTTCGCAAGAAAGAAGGACGTCACCGGAAGCCATCCAACCGAATTTTTTTCAATATGTCGGAAAACATTTTAAAAATAGATACAAAGGATCAGAGGTTTGTAAAATTACACCATGCAATTGACGCGGGAAAACACAAAAGTTCAACTTTGTCATAGGTGTCTTTTGCTAAACTATACAGACTTCCCACAATATCCAGCGTTATACTAATACTACAGTTTCGATCGTCTGAACCAAATACCAGTGCATACATGAATTTTACCGCTTTTCAAAGTCATTCATCCGATTCACCATCAAGGCGTGAGGAGGTCAATGGTTTGGCGTTTGGTTTGATTTAATGGGCCCTTACCATATACCAGTACATGTACCATATTGATTCTCCCAAACCTTTACCCAAAACACAATTGGAACTAATTTGGGAGCATTGGATTGATATATTTTTCAAAATTTCAAAGGTGTCCTATAGCTGAATGTTAAAGAATTACAAACTACGCATAAAAACAAGTGCATTGCTGAAAGAGAAAACCAGATGAACTTACATTTGCAGCGTAAACTGACATTAGTTCACTATCAAATGATCCCAAATTAGTTCAAATCGGGGTAAGACATCTATAATTTGGCGGCAATCTTCATTTCTATATTTCACTGCCTCACTTTGAGTCGACGTTCAGCAGGCGTAATTAGAGGCCTGCGGACACGATAGATTAAATCATCAAAATTTAGAATTGCAACCTGCGATTCTTGAATACTAATGCATTAAATTCTTCTATCGATAAGAATTAAAGTTTAAGAGATATCAATTGTAATAGAGGCTGTCAATTGAATCGACAAATTCGTATCATCATAAATGTCCGATGACGTCATAGAGTACCAGGGCGTCAGGGTGCAAAGGGTTAAATTTGTGGGTTGTGTCGTGTTTACATACATATCGGCGTGTAATAGAAGTGACCCTTCCCACGAGTGGAGACACAAAGACTCAAACCTGAAATACAAGTCTTCTCTATACTCTCATTCTAATAAATGAATTACCTTCCACTCCATTCATTCATTAATGATGGATCAGCGAGAAGTGGCAGCTTTATTACAGACAAGTAGAGGGAAGTTTACAGTTCACATTATACCAGGATGCGGCGAAGCAAATGAAAAGAAATACCTGCGTCACCTGTGCATGCCGTCCAGGAAAAACCAGAGGTAAAACCCTAAGATAAGGGAAATTATCTGGAAACCTGTGTCCGAAAACAATGCATAACACAGGACCATGGGGTGGTGTCGGACTTCACCACTTTCGTTCATTCCCTAAATACGCAAACAAAAACTGTTTTTGTTGTTTTTATGATAACTACGACGAACCCGTCCGTAGGCTATCGAAGTGTCTGGCTAGACTGATTATCTAATTCCAAACTTTCAGCAAATAGCTCCGTAGCCCAGCCTATACACCATTTATCAATGCCAAGTATCAAATTCACGTAACGCGAAGACATCAATTTCTCCTTGTATTATCGAACCGAGAGAAATTATATATCTTAAATACATCATCCCGTGAACCTGTACACTAAGAAATCAGATACGAGGATTCTGAGAAGTCCACGGACGACAGTCGAATAACGTCGACAATTGAGTGATGGACAGACGGACGACAGTAAGCAAACAGTCTGATACACCCATATTACTGACAGCGGGGCTTCAAGAAGTTATATGCGTAGTATTTACTGCCAAGTATTTCGTTAATTTACGATGAATGAGTCCATGAAGTGCGCCCCCTGCCGGGGCGACTGATAACATTTTTGGTACAATCGCTAGTATCCAATGGAAAGTCCATTTTTAAATAGTTAGCTTAATAATGACTTCAATTTTATTCAGAAAATGTTGTCAACTAAAACATGTTGGGTTGCCAATCTAACGTTAGAGCCAAGCATGGCACAGAGTTTGTCCTCCAGTGTAAGTGTCCTGGTACTTCTTACACATATATACTGTTTAATGCATTTAAGGTAGTATACGCCCCAAAAGTGAAAGATTAAACTTGCTTAATGTTTCTTCGGTACAACTTTCAACCACACTCTTACCAAATCAGGAATACAAACCAGGAGTCACGGCGAAAAGTTTGGTGCTAGAGATACACATTTACTTAATATTTATCAGTATTTGAAATTCGAAATGATTGCCATCCCTGCGTTAACTGTACGTGGAAAAATATGTTTCTCGAATTTCAAGAAAAAACATGATGGTCAAAAAACTATGATGGTCTTACTCCAAGAGCTTCAAAACGAGCCCCCACAAGTGGTAAATTAGATAATAATTGAAAAAGTTTCAGAATCTCATTTGTTCCTACAATAGTATTAGCTTGTGTGACGTCAACTGAGGATATTTGTATCTAACTAACACTTTCACTCCAACTTTGAGAAATAAGCGTTTAGTCGTTATTTATTGTGATTTTACTCGGTGTTGTAGCTATTACACTAGAGTAATGATTAAAATATCGCACGTCAAAATTCTTAAACAATTTAAATATTTTAATGAGTCCGGATGTAGTTTTCCATTTCCTGTCTACTGAGAAAATACTCTGATTTCAGTGTCCGGATGTCCCCTCGCAACGATTCTATCGCCGACAGCTGTCACTGCCAAGAAACAAGGGTAGCCAACTTCCCTTCGAATAGATTACAGATCCACTTTCCATCACTACTTAACTTTACAACCCTGCAATTGGCATCATCACGAATATAGATATTATCGTCGCCGTCAACAGCAATGCTGCATACCGATTGCAGCTTACCACCGAGGTGGCTGTATTGGTACAGGTAATTGAAGTCAATATCGAAACACTTTACACAGCGATTGCCATAGTCAGCCACCATGATGACATCCTTACTGTTGACAGCAACTAAGTACGGGGTGTTGAACTCTCTTTGGCCACACCCTCTGCCGCCAACCTCTGCGATATACTCTCCATCTTGGCAGTATTTGAGCTCACGATGACCGCCGATATCTGTGACTAAAATAAATCTCTTCACAAGAACTATACAAAAAGGATCCACGTCTGCAGGTAGGGTAATTATTCTGACAATGTTACCGTTTTTATAACAAATTACAATTTGAAAATTATCATTATCGGGGAAGAAATAGAAGTTGTCAGCAGAAACAGCGACAGGCCTTTGGTAGAACGGCTTCGCAAACTGACCGCTGAAACTTCCGAACACCTTTTCGCATGAGTAATCTTTATCAAGGACCTGTACAATATTGTGTCCTCTGTTGCAAAGAACAAGTTTTTCCCTGTGGAAGACATAACCTGCTAACTTTTAGAACTCCTTTCCTAACTGTCCAACTTGACCTCTCAGAATCCTCATCGACCACTTCCCTAAAAGATCAAAATGGGTAATAAACGTGAGAAAAGTTGCACAAGGCTGTATAATGTCCATTCAATCTTCAAAACTTACACTAAATATCAATGCTCTTAATGCTTCAATTCTTACTTTTTCATCCTTAAAGAGCTTTCTTGCTACGGCAACGGAAAGTACATTTTTCTTGAAAACTGTCATTGCAAAATATTGTCTTCAAGGTTACTCAAATGGTTGGGATAGTTTATTAGTTCGTCTTGATACAAAATGTTGCCATCAAAGTCATCTCGCAGATATTAGTGTGACCTTACACTCAGCAAGCAATTATTTGTCTGATTATGTACGTCATTCAGTGTCGTTTTGTTTTCATTTGTCAGTACCTTGTCAATAACTTATGTTTGCAATTCTCATTCCTTCATGTGTTTGCTTCTTGCAGTTTGCTGTTATTTCAACTTTAATGTTAGATATAATTGTTCACTGTTGTGTATCTTTCAGATTTTTATATTATTGTTGTTTTACTTTAACATTTTTCAATTTTGTGAAATATCTCTACCATAGACGGTAAAGTAATGCTGTTCATACTAACAATTACTCGCACTTCAAATTGTGTTTCATATTGAACGACCATATCAACTAGTGCAGGTCTCTTTATTGTGCGGAATAACTCCTTCAGCAGCTTCAGGTTGTTTCTTGCTATAAAACCACCTTCTTCTAATGCTTCAAAGAGTTCAGCGGGACACTTTAGATTTTTGACGCTGCCGTTTGCCGATTTTGTCTCCAACTAGAATCCTGAGCTGCTTGTGGTCTTCATCGTCAAGTTTCATCTTTAAATCGTAATATAGCCGACGAAGCAGGGATATTTGACTCGCCATTACAATATTCCTGTTTGTAAAATGAAAGAAAAATCAATTGTATAGCTTTTGATTTGCCTATTTATGTGAGCCAAATAAATATGCGGGAATGGTGACTTGAAACGGAAAGCCAAAGGACATTAATCCAAAGTTAAACAAATACTGTGTAGCAAAGTGCCCCTGGTCCAGTCTATAGTGCAAAATAGATACCACTCACAGGCCTAAAAGGCAACCTTATAGTGTACATTCTGGAACCGATCAAAGGTACTTGAGGACCTATATATATATTGAGAGACAATCCACAGAGTCCATTTTCATTTCGGTCAAAGAAGCATGTCACGCTGATCAAATCGCCGAAGACATACTTTCTGTCAGAGCGCACAATTTAATTTGTCCCAAGAATCACCAATTCCACGGGTCTATGCGGAGGCATTTGTTTATGAAAGTTTGGTTCTGGAATCTGTAAAATCAAGTAATGTCTTGATAGGATAAAAACGACTTATTTCGTTTTACGAATAGTTGTTCATAGTTTGAATTTTTTAACAAAAACTTCCTTTAGAAAGTCAGCATTCACGCAGCTGTGACAACATGGCACCATCGTCACCATCCTAAAATTATGGATGATGAAAATTAATTGAAACAAAACACAACATAGCAAAACAAATCTATAGAGCCTTTGACAAAGAATAGATGTATGGCATTTGCGATTCATTTGAAAGTTTATGAGCGAAAATTAGGAAAAAATATATTGAGAGTAATAATTTTTATACCTAATACCACATTTATGCATTCAAACTTCCAGGAGAACTTAAAAATATTTTAGTAAAGGCGTCGACTGACGACGTAATGTCAAAACATCCAACCCACTGACACCAATTTATTCTGTGTCGTCTTTCGGAAATAAAATAAAAATCACACGAATATGTTTAGTTTACAGTCTCTTGTCAATTTATTTCAGTGACCTATCCTTATGAAGGCATGGGTTGCCTATAAAATGCGATAACCTCTCGGCTCGGCTCTTTAATGCAGTGGCGAGCATTTAAAAAATCGTTCAACATGGAAACACATAATCATTAGATCATAAAATCTAATTTTGCAAATTGAATTTTAAGCAAAGGTCAAAAGAAAGCCAATAGTTTCAAAACTATTTTATAAAAGGCCTGAGGTTGTGAAAGACATGCTGACTCGTCATGGCTAGTGTATACACAGAACAAAAAGGGGATATAGACTTAAAATATACACTTCTGTACACAGACAATACAAAAAATATGTTGAAAAATTAGATGTGGAGTCGCTTCCCTATTACTGTACGATATGTTGTTGTCCTGTGTAATATCGATTGTGCGCATATCAAATTTACCGTAATTCACTTTATAGCACTTTGAAAGAATAATTAGTCCATAAATGGATTGAGACGATTTGTTTTCAATATGAAATGCAAAGTTCCAAGGAAGGTTTTAGTGTAAATGGGACTACTTCTATGGCTTAACATAGAATCTAGGCTGCATTTACAAATACTTGGGTGGGGAGAAGAGAGGTTTGAGGAATTCAAGGGGAAAGTTTGTCCTGGTATACGGGGATCTGAAAATATTAAAGTTTAAATTCACTTATCAGTTTGGTAGTTGATTCGATAGAAAGTTGAGGAATTATATTGTTATGTCATTCAATGATTGGGATTTCATGACTATTTTCTGAAAAAGAAATACCATGGTATGAATGCCAATGAATTTGCACAAGAAAAACAAGGAAAGGTGTAACACTGGCCAGAAGCTATTGACAATTTATTTCAAAATTCCCATTCCACTAAGGTTTAATATTATCTCCCTACAGCATACGTTGAATTAAGACACAATGCTAAACTGTCGATGAAAGCCTGTATATGTATAATCAGAGACCATACTGAACTGCATTTGTCAACGATATAGATATACAGTATACATACACAGGCTGTTTTGTTTTGGCATGCTGAATACTGGACAGTTCAAGATGCTACAGGAAGTAGAACAAGAACCTATTTAAAGCCCCAGTATTTGTAACTTTTAACCTTTTTTTTATGTTCGAAATTACATATTATTCTCTTACATCCATCGTGAAATGTTGTTCAGTAAAGAAATAAGCCAAATTTGTGCTCCTGTAGTGACATACAAACGCTAAATATTGCCCGATCGAGTTGGATTGCCGCGCGGGTTTGTTGACAACTTGTAGGCTGTGCACGTGATCGAGAACGCCGATACTGATGACATCATCGAGCCTACAACATTCCTGGGGCCTTGCCATGCCACGCCACACTGCCTAGGTAATCGCCCATGGTCGCCGGCTGAATGACCTGCGAATGGTTTTATTTTGTTCTTCTCCGTTCAAATACGTACTGCTACTGTGTTTCAGAGGATACAGAACTTTGGCAGAGGAGGCTAACATTCTATTCTGGTACCGTGTGCGTTATACACGGATCATTCAAACTGCAGTCGGCAGTGCACCGATGCGCACCCTGCAGTTGGTCACTCAGAACTCCGGGTACCGATGTAAAATCAAGACGACACTATATACACTTGGCTCACTTCTGTAGGCAAATAGCTATCAAAATTGAGTAACTTGAAGTAATAAATCTCAGCTGATTGTCGCATTAGCGCCAAGGTGATTCCGAAATCGAAGCAACATAGTTTGGCAATGTGTGGTAGGCTGTCGAATGCAGTGAACGCGATGGCCTTTGGCAGCAAGTAAGGGAACCGTGAGTATTTATGACCTGGGGGTCATTCAAAAATTGAAAGTTATAAGGGGGTGCTCAAAATGTTTTTTCTTTGTCTTACTCTGTCCTCAATGACATAATGATTAGTTTATTATATATATTTTACTCTGATATATATTAAATAAAAAGAAAATAAATATAACAGTACAAATAAATATCAACTAGATGAAGCAAGGCAAAAAACTACAAGTAGCTGCTACTACTAGCAATACTTATTATGAAAGAGACGATAGTGACGATGAGAATGATATCGTTGTTCATGTACGCAATGGCACCAGCGACATTAAAGATGAGGATCAACAGTGGTGATGATGGTGTCACACAGTAGTTTTCTGCAGTCGTTACCAGGGTTGGAAGGAGAGGCTGGGTCATGGAGAAATGTTCTCGACAGATATCACTATAAGTGCAAAGGATCTAGGACAAAACTGAACTGTTGTGAATTCATCATTTATATTATCATATTAGAAATGTATATTTTATTTGACTTGAGTTCAACAACCACTTGGACATTTAACCATACCATACTGACATGCTACCCATCCAAATTTAACAATACTATATGGTCGGGGACTGGTTATTAGGTGAGCTTTTATATCTACATATTGTTACACGCGCTTAGGTAAGCCAAACTTTCTGTTAGAGAGGGGGTTACTCAAAGTCATCATGGTTGGCTGGGGTGTGACTCAAAATTTCGGAGTTTCAAATGTAATTCCTCCGACCCCCAGATCGTAAATAATGACGGCTCCCTAAACAGCTGTGAACGCCTGAGTCAGAACGATCGGGACCAGTATACGCACTGCTGTATCTCAGCGAAAATTTAGAAAAAAACAATGGAGCTTCTGCTAAGAAATTTACAGACTCTTGGCTCTTGATGCATCAGTTACTGAACTTCTATACTGGTAAAAAGGCATTCTGAATACAGCGGTAAATTTCCTCCCAAACGAGAAAGAATAACACGCGGGCATTCTGCAATGGACGCTGTCAATTTTACCTTGCTGCGGGCCCCACACCAATCTCGGCCCGACCCCGCTGCACTTGTACAGTCTACTACCTCCATGTAGTACAGCCTTACAGGACTAGTAGCCGGCCATACACACAAAAAACAACGTCGCAGTGTAAAATCCGTAGGTCAGAACCGTTGATCATAAATTTTCAGAACCAGTGATGTTTAAAAGTTTTGTATTGATCTCTTCATTTAGGTTTATGTGAATGACTTTCTCATCGAGCTGCGTCTATACCGGGTATTGTCCATGCAAATTTGGGGCCTGCTTTAGCTCCCTCCGATCGTCTGTAGACTACAGCCAAACTCACAGTCCTGAGCAAATTGTACAGTTGTGAAAGTCAGATATGTATCATGAATTTTATACAAAAATATATAAACAACAGAATCAAACCAAGAGGTTAGTTTGCTGTCGGGCCGGGTGCGCAGGGGACCGACGACTTTGCAGTGAGGCCGGGATCTCTCTTGTGTTCGAACTTCTAAGCTTACAATGCCTGCAGAGCTCCATTGCATCGCAGCTAGCCGATACTTGTTGTACTACTGTAGTCCTTGTGAGGATTAGATACCCGTTACGTTCGATATTATTTTGAAATACTTTTAAATTTAATAAGTAAGACTTTTGTACTGCATTCAAGATATAATTTTTCCTTTCTGAGCGTTTTCAATTACGCCGTACGGCAACGATATGTGAAGTTGATAGGCGGCTGCGCTGTGTTGCCTGCAGCATAGCCTGGCCGTACACAAAACTTCGTTTGAGTAGACGGAGCAGAATCAGTCCCGTCATTTATTTTCAACGAAATTTTCATTATACTCCATAATGGAAGAAACGACTAGTTCAATGATTACAATGGTGAAGTGTTGAATTTTTATTCATATATGTTTTTCTCTCTCAAGTCATTCAGCAAACTTGATCTCCGTACCATCGGTCACAACGTGCAGTGCCTTGCATTGCATGAAGCTTACAATCGACTGCCTCAGTCGTTAGTTTAGCTGTTCAAGACGTTTGTTTGCACGGCTCATTATAGTCGGAACAATCTGTAAAAACTTACATATTTATATCTTTCCGGTATTTCACCCAACTTTCGCGCGTTTTTAGCTGAGTCTCCAGTTTCGATGGACCAGACCTTTTCGAAGAGCGTATGGTTTCTACGGACGCCACAGTATAACTTGCGTAGATGTGGTTGAGCATGCGCGGTGGTGTGATTACGTTTCGTTTCGTGTGTCAACAAAGCTGACTTCTGGTCCGGACAAGAAGTCATTTTTCACTCCTTTACTGTTAATCGTGAGGCGGCTGGGCATGCAAACCATGCGAGTCAGTATTAATTATGGTCTACTTTCACATACTGAGGATGTCATTTTAATCAAAAATATGAAAAAAATTGTTAAAAGTTACAAATACTGGGGCTTAATATAATGAGCATCATTACTGCCAAAATAATCAGTTTTTTCTATAGCTTGTGTCCCCGTATATGCCACATGAGTGATAATAAATTATATTTAGTCTTACAATAACAATAACAAAGCAACTGATTTTATGTTATGTCAGTATGTCAGTGGTTGAAATGTACGGTTTTAACAACACTTTCTATCAAATACAGATCAGTCTGCTCTACATGCATGTGCTTGATAAGAAATCCAATGGTATCTGTAGCCCTAACCTGCAGTAGTTATTGAAATAATTCAAACAAAGACGAGGGTTGCGGCAAAATGAGCTTTATAAAGCACCTCTAAATACTCTTCAAGCACGTATTTACGCAGATTTTGTGTGAGGGTAGGTGCGTTGGGGGTGTGGAAAAGTCGGGGAAATCACAGAGGATATATTTCAATGAATCCTGAAAAATATAAAAGCAAGAAGGACCTTGTCCGCCCTTGGATAGTCTTTAAGACCTCAAAGGTGTCCCTGACCATAAACATGCCCTGGTGCTAAATATGCAGTAGGATAGGAGGTCAAACTCAAGTCTGACAATACCAATAGCATAATGGGACGCTTAGCTTGTCACATCGGCATTTTAAGTAATATTAGATGCTATTTAATACTTGAATTTAGATAGGCTTAGGACAGAATTTATAATTGGGGGCTTGTTTCTGTATAAAAATAAACCCTATTCTATAAAATAATGCATTTGGAGACATACTAATCGCTACTTGTTATTACATGAATGGATATGAAAAACACAATGATAGGGCTTGGTATAGGAACAATGTACAGGGAGGAGCTATTGGGTTTTTCAAAAATACACCTTGCCTAAAAAGAGATTCTGTTGAAGCCATGCACAGTTTCGAAGTCATACTTGTCGACGTTGTCTACGGTAGCTACATACCTTACAGACACTTTCAGATTTTATTTTTTTCTGAGTTATAGAAGTCCAAAACCCCAATAAAGTATATATTTTCTGAAAGCCCTGACATTGGGAAAATCCGACCGTGCACAGGACATAGGACATTATAGAACATTATTTGCATAAAAGTCACTCCGGTCTTCTACTCTCATAACGACTAAAATTGCCCTTTCTGTGAACCTCAGCTTTTTGGATTTTGAGAATGGTAAGGTTGCAACGGAGTGTGTCTTCACATTGACATAATCACTTTTGGAATACTTCCACGTACCACAGATCGCGCACGCGTACTCATTCTGGCTGGTTGTTTACATTGCTGGAGTTCCCGTAATCACATTTTGTTTGTTATCAAATGTATCCACTAGTCTCCATCTTTGCAACAAACTCTTTATAGCAAAAGCTTTATCAAAAATCAAGAAGATTCATCTGTATGTACCAGCAAAACATGTCAGAGTAGGTACAGTATATTTCCAATCGATCGCCATACTGAGTTGCTGTTATCAATTTCTCAGACGGCCGCCATATTTTGGGCGTCTGGGACCTTATGACTCATTAACGCCTTGAACAACACGTTTAGCAATTTTAACCCTTTATTAAAAGATTCGTTGATTTTAAGTTATTTACATATAATCTATACTATTGATTTTATAATTTGTTGTCATCGAAGTTGGGCCATTAATGTCTTTGGTTGCTTTCCAGCAACTAGTAAAATATATTAATAACGATGGCGTAATTGCAAACGATGAAGATTATCAGCTTTTTGAATCAATATCTACAGCTTGCATAGCTCAGTTGAAAACCTGTTGAGAATACTAATATCTGGAGAAAGTGCCGAACGAAAACTCAGAGTATTTGATTCCCTGGTGCTAAAGTAACACAACGTGCTGCCCTTCATTTTCCTCTTGATAATAAAAAAGCATGGTTGAAATCATAACACCTACCTTGAAATATCTGAACTTGTTTGTTGTCATTCATTACGTAGTCGTAATTTTCATTATCATCTGCGTCATTTGGACAAGAATGACAATTAGTCACCACAATGGGACAGAAAAATGATCAAAGAGCAATGTAAATGTCCTGCAAATAATTTCAACATGTTTTTTGTCATTCATCGATAGATAAGACATTTGTTTTCAAAGAATTATGCTCTCGAGTACAGGCAATCCGACGACCATTATGTCATTTTTGGACTTCGCTCGTTTGCAATACTTGTTCCACTTCTAAGCTTGATAATCTTGGATAGCTCGCTTCTTAACTTAGAGGATTAACCGTTCATATGCAGCCAACTCCACTTAGACTGGATCCACGCTGCTCGAGTGCAATGGTAAGCAAATTTGTGCCTATATACTTCCTCCTTTTTCCAGATGAAACCAAGACTCTGGTGTTTTACTGCCGTAATACTTTAGACTGTCTGCAAAGAAAGACAGTTCCAGTGCTACTTTGTCGCATAGAAAACTGATGTGCTGTCTGGGGTTGCCGTACCAATTTCCAGTAGGCAATGCTTATTATTCCAAACATTCCATAGCCATGGGGTGAACAAATAACGTTTCAGGGATGTAAGAAGCGTTCAGTTATTACAACCGGGGTTGAGCCGGCACAAAGTAAGGGGTCATCTTAATTTGAAAACGGTAAGGTGGAGGGTCATATATTTTCAAACAGTACAGAGGAGGGTCACCAGATTTTCATAAGTATCTATCCCGTCAAAAGCAGTTTCAGTGTTCAAAATTATTCTGGGAAATAAAAATGGTTCTCAGCATGATTTCATTCTTGGAAGTTATTTCACTGTATAATATATATATATATATATATATATATATATATATATATATATATATATTATATATATATATATATATATATATATATATATATATATATATCTGTCCCATGAACACCTTGCCTTGGCAACTCTATAACTGTCAGGCTTATCTAGCTGCAAGTTGAGCTCGCTGAGGGTAATGATCAATTTCTACCTGCCCTTTGCTGAGGTAAGGCAAGGATTATGTGCGAGCTCTATGTTAGAATAGACGTATATCATTTAGGACATAAATTTGTGTCCTAAACCCCAGCGTCGCTCACGTTGATTGGTAGGTTTTATGTCCCTATGCCCCATTTGCATTCATTCATTGGCTGCCTATATGTCCTCAAGTCTCATTAATATTTACTGTTCCGAATGCAACTCATTCATTGGCTGCCATATGTTCTTGTCCTTGCCTCACTTTCGAGTGCCACTTGTCTCGTTCTGCCATGTGCTCATTACTGTAATCTGTAACGCATCTGCGAGCATAGCCAATCATTACCAGACAGCTAGAGCGTAGTCGCAATGTTTGTGAAGACAAATTTGTCTTCACAAACATTGCGACTACGCTCTAGCTGTCTGGTAATGATTGCCTAGGCTCGCAGATGCGTTAGAGTAATAGTTTGTGGGCATATAAATATCAAACGAACGGTAGACTGTCACGTTAGAAGTATGCTGTCGCATAGATTGTGGGGTAAACGCGATTGCCCACGCCGGCCTGTAAATGCTCTCTGAACAGATACTTAATTAATCGAAATCTGTCAATCAAAGGGAACAAAGGAGGCAAAATCACAGCAGCTACCTGTTATGTGCTCAGGAGATAACAGAAAAATGGAAACTCAGAGAAAGACCACAGATTATTTAGAAACTGTTCAAAATACAGAAGTGACAGTGACATATAAGACTCAGAACATTTTGCCGAATAAGAGGATGATGATGTTGTAATCTATGAAATTGCAGTAGCACAAGTGATGAAGAAATTTTTTAACCTTCCGAGACACGGTATACAGTGTATAAAAGTTTTGGAAGAATAAAATTCTTTTGGAAAAAAATCTCTTTTCCACTGATTTTGTATTATATGTATGCACCGATAATGGCCAGTGTTATCATTCAAAATTGGATCAATAATTACTCAAGCGATGAAGGGGTCATGAACTTTTTGTCATCTTAAAAGGGGTTCGTTAATTTTAGGGCCAACGGGTAGGGGGTTCTCCTATCACGACTGCTGTGTATGCCCCGGCCATAATAACTGAACGCTCTCTAGCGGCATCTAGGTTATAACTCTTGGCAGTAAGATTTACTGTATACACTGTAATGATGACCTGTCTAACCAATAAAGAGTATAGGCCAAGCTGTTGTGACCCGAAATACACGACTTACAGTTCAGTGATTTATCGGCCTGCGTTGGGCCGTTAACTCCATGGGTGCTATTTAGTCAGACATCCTTACAGGGCACCCTCAACTGTAAAAGTACCAAGGCCTGCTGCGGAATTGTAACATGCACACATCTTGTAAAGCAATTTTAACGCGCTGGTTAAACTTAATGTTCGAAACAAGGACCAGAGCACACTATTCAGGATTGCTTACCCTTTTAACCTGAACGATATTTAATTTCAACACCACTTGCATGCAAATTCGACTTCTGTGAAAATTGTAATGAGTGCAGTAAATCCGTGTTTTCCCATAGGATCAGGATATGAATGATGTACTTGTCACAAACATCTATGCTTTGGCTATCACTGTCAAAACACGTTCGATCGTGTTTGATTACGGTTGATCACGGCCATTGGACACGCACGCTATCGCGTTCTGACCATGAAAGTTAAATGTGATAGACCGTAATCGATCACGGATGGTACATGGAACTTGTCATTTGGTGAATCAAATCAAACTAGTGTAAATAGCGATCCATTCATTGAGTAAGTGGTAAAATACAATACAAACACAATGTATAATGGTTTTAAAATAGGAGCAGAGTACTTTAAGGTCTTGAAGTATTTAACGTATCACACGACAGGTCCAACCAAATGTGCCAGCACCCTTAGCTATTATGCAGACACTCGGCTAAATTAAACAAATTTCCAACGTCATGTGACATACATAATGTTGAATCTAATACTATAAAAACAGCAGTAAAGATAATAAATAACTTAGTTGACTTCTCCACGGCGGTGTTTCTGTCTTGTGGTCATTCTTATGTCTGTAAAATGACATATAAGAATCTCTATGGTTCTTTGAGTTCTACTGAACATCATTATGTTCCAGTCATGAACTTCATGAACTGATGTTTACTTGCATAACAACAACCAACACAAAAAATTCAGATATTAATAATATATTTCAACTTCGTATGAAACTCTGAAAATGATAAACCATGCAATGAAAAATAATACAAAATTACTGATGAAATGCACCATGAGAAACTGCATGAATAATAATAATCAGCGAAATGCAAGCACATATTTTTTAGTCCTTTGGAAGTAGATTTATTACATGACCCGAATTGAGTGCAAAGTCGTGCATTTATTTGAGTAGAACATCCGGGAGTTAGCGGGCCGGTGAACGATGTAATGACCGTTTCCATGGTACCTGGTCCAGTGAAGCCTTCGATTTTTTCGACGTCAAAGGACATGCTTAACGTAAATCTAAAATATCCATGCGCGCACTGCTATTTTGGCTTTCGTTCGATCTGTTTGATGATGGTCGATAATGGTAACATTATTTGAAAATGCCCTTCTAGCATGAACTGAGAAGAAGCAAGTAATAAAAATATTATTGCCCGAATATGTGGATGTATGTGCCCTTGCAGCAGGAGACAATTTGCCCCTGGCGTCGGGCAAATTGTCTTCTGCTGCGAAGGCACATAAACCCATGTATTCAGGCAATAACATATGATATTATCCTGTTTGTATTATGATCTGTATCTTGAAATATATGAGAGTTTTAATAGGTTCGGCAACGTTATGTTAATTCATGGTGTATTTAAATCTGAAGTTATGAAAGGTAAACCATTGGCTATGAAGACGATAAAAACTCAAAGAAATACTTTATCGATGGTTGAGGGTTTGACTGTGCTAGGTTTTGGCCTATGCTCGGGCCGCTGTTCGAAGTCATCTCCCCACGCAGGAACTCCCAAGTTGCCCCTTCCCATGAAACCTTTGCCATCGCCTCTATGTAACACTTGATTTTGTCCTTCCCACTAAAGTGGATTAAAGAATTTATATTTACTTTTGACTGAAAAACTCTGCAAGAAACGTTAGCATCGCATTTTTAAGTGCAACTTTGCTAGCTTAAACACGCTGACGAAGTGTTTTATCGGCTGGCGAGAATACAAAGCCTCACCGTGCGACAAAATCATTTGCTAGCAGTGAAAACTATCAAACATTTCTATCGTCCAACAGCCATAAAAAGAGATAACCCTAACACTCCCACCGGTAGAATAAATAAATACCCTCCCGCCATTGAACCACTCAGGAACACTTTTTCATACAAACAGCTTCATTGGCTGCCACTGAGAAAAGAAGGGGCGTATAATAGTATGGTTGGATATCGTGAGTGGCTTTAATGGACCTTGCCAATTATTCCCGGAAAAAGACATACTCCTGCTTGCGAAGATGGAACAGATGGAAAAGAAAGGTGACACAAGGAGAGGAAAGATACGAGAATGTCAGAGATTCAGATACGAATTTGACGGATACGAAATTTGTGAGAAGGCATGGCGATGACATCAGTAAGTATTTACAAACATGCAAGTTTCTCCTTGTCTATGTTAAAAACAGCTAAGTTTTACAGGTACACCTCTGCCCCGAGACGACTTAATCGAAGTACTGATTTGTTGACATCAGATATCGATAGAACATGATCGAACTGTGTTTGCCTTTCTGTCATTTAAAACAGATCATCAAACAGAGTACCGAGTATATTCTCATCGATTCCAAAGAATATTGAAGTTCAAGGTCATTGACCCAGCAGACAGCCGCGTCAGGGCGTGTAAACTCAGTCTCACCTTCTAAGTTCTGGCTCCAATAATTGTAGCTCAGGGGCCTTTGTTTGCTGTGTTGGCGATTCAGCCCCAGCCCACGGGCCGAAGCTGAACAATTATTGCAGCTGTCTCACCTTCCTGACTTTCAATTTACTCTCAGACTGATAGTTTTCCATGTGTCGACGCAGTTTTAATTCGTCATTTCAATCAATAACAGTAACGTCGATGCATAGCGTCGCCGGCAAGGCAATATAACTGGCCTGTTTTGTCATCAAAGCGACACCATACATGATAGGCATCCACAGTGTTCAACTTTCTTTTTAGGACCACTGATCCTTCAAAGTAGAACTAGATTACACCTTATGTTTTCAGTTGACTTTGAAATTAAACAATAACTAATAACCCGACATGAAATGTGATATATTTCTCTAATATAATTTTATCTCCATCTCAGGTGTTTGGAGTTACAAATCTCTGAAAGCCCGTTACAAGGTCAATGGCATAGCACCTAGAGAACATGGTTTGAAAGGAAAGAAGGCTCATAATGCTTTTTCATTTGAGGTAAGTAAATATCTAAAGTGCATCGTGGTCAATTCACAAACCTATCGTAAATTCAGAGTTTTAGTTAAGGGCAGTAAGCAGGTAAATGTTACCGGAATTCACAGTCATCTTACTATGGTTTCCTTTGGTATATCAAGGTTTCCAAATTTGACAGCAGAAATGTTACCAGAGTTGCGAAATTAATTACCAACGTCCCCTATCTTTAGCAGAAAACACTGAGTAAAATCATTATTGTTTTGTAGAGAGTAATTTGCAATAACATAACCGAAGTTCAATTTTGATCTCAATTTTCCAAACTCATCTCTCACATACATATCTGGGGAATAATTTTTATTAGTCGGTTTCTCTGACATGACGACGTGTGTGATAGCCCTTTTCCCAACTGGGTTTATCTGTTGTTGTCATGCCAGATCTGTAAAAAAAAGATTTGTTTTTCAGACTTCTGTCTCATCTTGTTTTAAATTTCTTGATTTTGATATTTAAAAGAGTCCGTATCTTTAAGTTAAAGACCCAGTGCTGCTAACTTTTGATGATAATTTCACCATTTTTATTTTGAATGTGAACCATAATTCCTTGTTCTTCTCCCCAAAGAACGTTGATATACACAGTATCCAGCTTGTCGACTCAGCCCCTATGGTTGTAAAGCGCATTGCTATTGTTGAAAACTGACTTCTGGTCTGGACTAGAATTCAAATGAAAACAATATTCATGCATTTTACAAATATAGACGCTGCTGAGTTGATATAGTGGGTGTTTCAACATTCTTTGGGAGTAGAATAAGAAGTTGCAATTGATTTATAAAATAAAAATAATGAAAAACCATCGAAAGTTAGCAGCACTGGGGCTTTAACATTTCATGATTTTTTCACTTCTTTGTTTTTCAAGGTCAACTAGTTTCTTAATGTACTGACTCCCAAAAACATGTTGAGATATACAGTATTTAGCTTGTTATGAAACTCAGCCTAAGATTGTGCATGTGTAAACTGCAGTGTCATTGTTGACAGGGTAATCCCGGTCCAAACTAGAGTTCAAATGTAAACAATAATGTTGTGTTGACTTGACAAGCTAAATAGTGGGTGTTTAGACATGCTTTGGGGAGTAGAACAAGAACTTGCAATTAACATACAGATATAGTGAAAAAAATCACCATAGGTTAAAACTACAATACCCCCCCCCCTTAAGAACTGACTCAAGCATGATTTCTGGCAGTGTTTTCACCAATAGGTTGATAGATGCCAGGTCATCCACAAACCTGTTCTTTATTTGTGTTTAAAAATCAAGTGATTTGTGTTGGAATTTTTTCTTGTTTTGTGATCATTTTTTTTGAAGACAGATATACAATACTGGCACCATAAAAGCAGACAATGGTATCACAAACGAACAAATAATACCAATCATAACTGAAGATGTTTTCATATATATACTTTTATTTGTCACCATAGATCATCCAGCACGTTGTGCAGTTCATAATGGAGTACTGAAATGAGTTGGTTTGCCTATGCCAGCTGTACCACGTGGAAGGGAAGGCACTCCACCAGTCTACTTACCATCCAGTATCACCAAGGAGAGAGTCTACTCAGCTTATGTAGAGTCATGTGAGCAGACACAGCCACCTCTGACACATGTTGGACTCACTACTTTTAAGAACGTATGGAAAGACTGTGTTCCTCACATTCAAACCATTTCTCCCAAAACTGATGTTTGTGTGAAATGTGAAGAGTTTCGAAACAAAATTATGTTTGCCTCCTCAGAAGATGATAAATTATTGTTTACATCACAATATAATGAGCATGTCATGAAAGCACAGAAAAGGAGAGAATTTTATAAGAATTGTGTTCAGAAGTCATTTGAAGAGTATGAATCATTACCACAACAAAATAAGATTCTTGGTATTCACAGTCCTTGTTCACAAGATTTGTTTTCTGTTCATTATAGTTTTGATTATGCACAACATTTTTCACTTCCCCATCAGTCAAGACAAGTTGGTCCTTTGTACTTCCTTAGCCCAATGAAAGTTTTCTGTTTTGGTGTTTGTAATGAAGTTTGTAAAGAACAAATTAATTATCTTTTCACTGAAGCTGATAGCATTGGTCAGGATGGGAAGAAAAGTGCAGGACCCAATAATGTAATTAGCATTTTGCATCACCATCTTTCAGATCACAGTTTGGGTGAAAAACAATGTTCCTTTCATGCTGACAACTGTGGGGGTCAAAATAAAAACAAATCTGTTCTTCACTACATGTCATGGAGAACCAGTACTGGTCTGCATGATGAAATTCAAATTCATTTCATGGAACCTGGGCACACAAAATGTATCTGTGATGCATGCTTTGGTAAAGTCCGTCAATTATATAGGCGTAGTGATGTGGATACTGTGGCTCAGTTAGCTACTCTTGTCAACAAGAGTGCCAATATCAATAAAAGCCATGTCCTGCAACAAGACTCAGAGTCTGATCACACATGGCAATGGTATCAGTGGGATACATATCTGTCTGCATATCTCAAACCACTGAAAGGCATACGGAAATATCACCATTTTAGATTTAATAAAGATAATCCAGGTAAAGTCTATGTAAGAGAGGTCCATTATGAAATTGAAACAGAGATAACATTGGTAAGAAATGGTGTAACTTGGCCCCCACAACAAGGAAGCTTTCCTGAGAAACTTGAATGTGGAGTTTTGTCAGATGCCCGCCATAGACAACTACATGATACCATTCAACAGCATGTAAGGCCACCTTTTCGGGCCGACTTTTGTACAGTTTGTATGTAAAATGTATAAACCACACTTCAAAAAGTGAATAAAAAAAGATTGAGTATTTCTCATTTATGTACCAGTACATGTATGTTGTTTGAAGTATTATTTAGCAGTGAGAGTGAACAAGTGTGTTATATTATCAATGCCTATTGAAGTGAAAGTGAACATGCATAAATTTGTTTGTAAACATGAAAATCATGTGAATAAGATATCTACACAGCTTAAATGAAACATTTGTATCTCATACAGTGGAATTTGATCATGTTGGCAAAAACAACACTTTTCATCAGTGTGGTTTTTCTATGGAAGAAACAATGCAGAGGTACACAGTAATTTGATGATATGTGAATGAAGAACAAAGGAAAACCAGTATGCAAATCTAAGGTCAGGGGTTATATTCAAATGAGCTGAAATCATACTTCTGATCGCGGTTCGGACCTTAAACTTCAGTAACATAATCTAGAGATAGAGAACCATCAAAAATACTAGAAAAACAAAAATTGATAATTTTGACCATCAGGTAGGTTTTTGCTTGACGCGGCCCATATACAAGTAATACTTACTATATAAGAGTGATATCTAATAGATAATATTTAGTTAGGCTTCGCCTGCTCATTCCATCTCAGCATCTGATGAAGGAGACTGTAGTCTTCGAAAGCTCATGCTATCAAAAAACTTAGTTGATCTCACTGTGCTACCAAACCCCAAGTATACATATATAAGAGTGAACAATTCAGAGCAAAGTATGACTACTAATTAAAGTTCAACAGCTCATTTGAGAATCGGTATTTAAACTTCTCTAGCTACCAAAATATAGTAATCATTTACTCATCCTCGGGAGCTATCTACTCGTTTTTAAACGACGTTTGTACGACGTTTCTCGAAAGATAATTAACACGTACGATTACGTGTACTTCGTTTTTTTTCGGACTTCAATTGCCTTTTACATTTATTTACCATTTTAACCAAATTAGGCAGCCTCATCTGCTTGAACAAATCTACCAACAGCGTAAGGTCGCTCTTTGATATGTAACCCAGTTTCTTCAAGTGCCTCAAATAATTCAGCAGGTGTCTTCAATTGTTCTCGCCGACGTTCTCTGATTTTATCACTGACTAAAATTAACAGATATTTGTATTTTTCAGCTCCAAGTTCATCATTTAGGTCGGCATAGAGCCTACGGAGCGGGTTCAGACGACTTGGTTCACTTATGTTTCTTCTTCACTTATGGTTTCTTCTTCACTTATGGTTTCTTCTTCACTTATGGTATCTCCGTGATCTATGAAGAAAACGAGTGTATAATATATTTCATCAAAAATGGTGTTGAGTGTATTGATGACCTGTCTGTATGAAAACATTGAAAAGTTCCATTAGTGTCACTTACACAGATGAGCTCGCATCGCGCCGGGCAGGGCGGCTGCAAGCGGCTTGTCGATGCCCATGCGGCGTCAACTCTACAGAACGATCAAGATTAATGCATGTACACCGGGAATATCCATAGGCTATCACAGTAGGATAGACTTGACATTTTCTATTTTAAAACATGCAGCAGCACAAATTGTGTTGGCAGATGTTAGATCAATGTCAGCCTGAGATCTGCTTTGGTTGTCGTAGTGTAGAAAAAAGCTGGAATTGTAGACGAGTGATGATTTAGAACTTGAACTTGTTTGTTGAATACGGTACCATTGCTAGGCCTCACGGCACAGCAACTGATACATAGTCTGTGAGTCTGCATGTGACTGTCTGGTTAGATGAGTCCTGGCTATTTACACAGGTTGTGACTATGTCTGATATTGATGTGATTTGATACTTAAAATGGTGGCCCTCCCCACTTTAATTTATCTCCAGTCCCTTACCAAGATAAGCGGCAAGGGTCAGATTTAAGGCAAATGAGGTTTCGTGAACGCAAAAGAATACCAAGTTTCGAAGCTTATTGGGAATTGACTCCTCTGTCATTTGTACATATTTTTAAAAATAAATTTGAATTTTCGTTGCAATTCGGAAAGTGTCCATGCAGTTTCAATTTCGTACTCGAGCAATTCACATTACGAGTAACCGCTGTCGTGAAGCAGCGGTTTCGAAAAACTTGTGAAATCTAGCGATCCATCCCTTAAAGTTCCATTAGGGAACCGTCATTATTTATGGCCTGGGGGGGTCGGTGGAATCTGACGGGGTCACTCAAAAAATCGAAAGCTACAAGGGGGGGGGGTTGCTCAAAAGTGGAGAACAAGAAAGGGGGGGGGGGCTACTCAATTTTGTTGACATGTATTGAAGCATTTAGTGGAGTTACGAATTAATACAACAATAATAGTAAAGATATGTATATTCATACCCGGTATTTGTGTACACACACACACACATAATTAATATATATATATATATATATATATATATATATATATATATATATATATATATATATATATATATATATATATATATATATATAAATCATAATACAGGTGGTTTCAAGTAGAAACAAAAATCTCATTACACTATGTGTTTCACGTTATTGTGATCTTCAGACGAGAATGATCAGCTATTCGACGTGGCAAGCCTTATGTTAGAGGCTAGTACTGAGTACATTTTTCAGTATTTCCTGATTAAAGATTGATATACTTGCCTGATCATTGATGAGAAACGTCTGCTTTCTATATTCTACATTGTATAGGTTACCGATAGGGGAAAATGTGTAAAGCAAGCTTATTCTGATGCTATAAAGTTTAAAACCAGTTGAATGCCTTGACAACAAACACATCTTTTATTGCAGGAAAATAATAATAAATAATAAATGTGAATAAATGTATGTCTGTCGCTATTTTTTCGGTTTCAAAAAATATAGTTGAAATCAGTGAACTGAAATATAAGTTTTGGAATACTGTCTCAGATTTATTTTCCTTTGAGTTTTTTATACGAAAAAATACTCCCCACAAAAAATACTCCCAAGTGCCGCCAAATAACACCATTTTAATCTCTATTTTTCAAAAGCTCCAATGGCAGGAGGGGGGACACCCCCCTCCTGACCTCCCCCCGCGACCACTTATGCAGTCTCTTGTGGTGCTTTCGCACCACATCTTCCCCCTCTTGAAAAAAAATCCTACAGAATAACTGCATGTCACCAGAGCACTGGATACAGACCTGTACATCAGCCCCTGCCACAGCAATTGGAACCTCCTTTCGACAAAGACCTATACCACAGGGTTTAATCAGGGTCTGTACAGGGCCTGTCGCAGCAGCAATCCATTTTACTGTATAGATATTTAACTTTCCCATTTTTTTGGGGGGAGGGGGGGGTCACTCAAATTTTCTGTAGCAGAGAGGGGGGTTACTCAAACACGTCATGGTTGGCAGGGGGGGGGTTACTCGAAATTTTGGAGTTTTGAAAGCAATTCCTCCGACCCCCCCCCGCACCCAGGCCGAAATAATGACGGCTCCCTTAGCTATATCTTCTGGCGATTTTTCCGTTAGTTTGATTGAAATGATCACTGGCTCATGTTGAATAGCTTGTCAAATAACAGAGAATCGCATATTATTCGGAAACATTACGTGCCCTACAACTAAATAACATGTGATTTTACAACGAAAATTTCAATTTTTGTCCGGACAGAAATACAAACTCTGTTCAGGACACGCGGATTGCAACGTAGGCATTCTTCTGCACCTGCGCGAGCTATTTTCAGCAATTTCAAAATAAATATCATTACTTATGCCCGGTACTTGCGTCGTAGTCCATTGTCCGAGCACGTTGCGTAGCCAGATGTTCTGGCAATCCACGACGCAATGTTGTTTTGATCCCGCAATAAACGTGAACTTTTATATGTCGCGTGATCGCGGCGTCACCATATCTGCGTTCTCCCCAGCACGCTGAGCATGCCAGACGTCAACAAACGAGCTCGGAAGGGCAACACGTTTGAACAAAAATTACCAGTTTTTTGTGGCTATAACATCACTAATCATGTTTGTTTCTTCGTAAAACAACATTTTGCAACAAATATGAGCCTCCAACATGGAATTTTCCGAGGTAAAAATGGTCAAAGTTACAAATAATGGCCCTTTAATTATAATGATACATTTATATTTACATTTGACCTTTAAAACGGCTATATTCTCAATATTTCTTACATGGTTTTGTATGCGCTTCTATCTTGAATATAAACGAGCGACTTTGTTACCAAGAGAGCTCCGATGCGAGATTGACACACAGCACATGGCAACCGTTTTCGTTACGCACGTATATCAATAATATATAAAGAACTCATTGATAAAGGAGGCAAATTTTCAAAGAGCGTTTTCTTACGTATGAATGATATGAACATAAGGATATGAATGATTTGATATGACAATGATTTTCAGCTGTAATTTTCCATAACTCTATTAGATGTTTTTGAATTTAGAATACAAAATTGCAGATTTCAAATCTAACCCCGGGTCAATAGTTATCCATATTGATCCGGATGCTAAATTTCAAAGCTGCTGGATTAGCAGTTTTAGAGTACATATATTTTATCAAAAACAGCCAAAATCTAACCCAATGTAATATTGCATACTCTGTCACAATTTGGACGAATCTGACTCAAATCATCCCCAGAAACCTGTACACTTAATTTCAAAACCATTCCGACAAGAGCATTCTGAGAAGTTAATTGTCGACAGTCGAATGATGGACTGACGGACGCGTACGACGACAAATAATCAGCCTGTCTGACAGCAAGGGTTCTATTAAGTCATATGCGTAGTATTTACGGCCAAGTCTTTTATAATTTCCTTTGCTACTTTCGGATTGAATGGTTACATGAAGTGCACCCCTGTCCGGTTGACTGATGAAATGTTATGACATCCTCTGGGGCTACAAACTGCCGACTGAATTCCGTTTAATTAATCTCTCTAACCTCTACTCTCTTATTTCATTTTCTGTAGCTATGGGTACAATTAAAGACTGGCCAGACAGCTTTCTCTTCTTATGTGACAAACAATAAGAATGTAGAAGATTGGTAACATGCCGAGAGGTTTCATTGTTTTTTCCTAACTCCATCAATCACAAAGTGGTTTATAGCTTATTGATTAGGATGACACGTCGCAAACAAAGTCCACCATGATAGGGCGCCGTGTGGTGGAGATCTTCCTAGGTGAAGTGCCAAATGGCCTCACCACGTTTATGGCTCCTGAGCTGTGTTCGTTTGCGACAAATGGCACATGCTAGCATGTTACAAACTTGTTTGCAACATGTAACATGAACAAGTTGGTAATATCATTCACAAAGAGTCAAATAATCCAAGTGAAATATCTAAAATTAACGATTCAGCAATTCAGCCATACATTTCTCACACAGCGATACATGACGGTTACGTACGACATGTCTAACAAGAAGTTCGAATGAAACGCCATGTGAGGTGGCTGTTTAAAATGAGAATCACAGTGCGTCAAATATTAGAGTGACTTAAAATGTAAACGTAGACCGATCAGTAGAGGATCTGAGTTGCTAATTAGACTTAAGTATAAACAGCTCGGATTTGTCTGTAGCATCATCAATATACGTAATATCATCAAGATATGTTTAATGTGTGTCGGCTGTAAAGGTGAATCGCGTTGTCTCCTTGGCAAGAACGACCACAATATACAACACAAAGAGTAAGGCAAAGAGGTTGAAGACTGCAAAAAAAGGAAAACACGTTACTCTTTCACATTAAAAACAAATTTCAATTCACAAATTTATACCAACAAATTGTTTCGCTTGTAATTATCAGTTGAAACATTGATACAATAAGTGATAATCAAGTAGCAGAAGACCACTAAATAGCGTTGAGATAAATTTTCATATTTTAAAACATTCAGCGGCACGAATTCTCTTGACAAGTATTAGGTCAATGTCACCTTGACTAAAGATGAATTTTTAGTGTGGGCAAGTCCACGGAAATTTGAGTTAGTGATGAAAATACCCCGTGTGTTTGCAGAAGTTCATGTTCATTGCTGAAACTTCCATGGACCTTCTAAATCCCTACATTACAGCCGAGTGCTGAAGCCTTCATTCACGGGAGTCTGCATTTTTATTAGAGCAGGTAATTATCTTTACCAAAAATACAGTCACATTAAAATTCAAACCGAGCAATCACTAATGCAACTATCAAAACTCAAAGGTCCGCTCTGTTTTTTGACCTGAAATATTTTTGTGAATTATGGTCTTGTGCCAAGTCATCAAGTACTTTGACTAGATGTAGCTAGATACACTGCTAATAAAACATTACATTTTATAAGTCGTAAGTGCTTATTCCCGTGTTGCAGAGCGAAGACTTTGATCGCAAATAACCATAAACTTACTACATCTTAGCAGTTTAATATAAGTTCTAAAGGTCGAGTAGTCGAAATTTATGACGACGTAGGAACGCTGCAAACTACTTGACAATCTTGCAGTCATATTGGTATTGGTGGATAATTTACAATACACAAATTTCGGTAACTTAGAGTGAACTTACATTAATTTGTTTGACCTTTCACTAACTTCGTTTTGGACAATCCAACATGGGTCAGCCTCATTGAAACCTCAGATAAGTTGTGACCCCGCGACTAAGGTAGTTCGCGCCTCGAAATAGAAAGCTTTAGACTTTTGATATAAGTGTCCGTAAGGGAACTTTCATAAATTTTGTTTGATACGAGACACTACTTATATTGTTTGACATGTTGAAAGATACTTAATGAATGGGTGACCATGCATATATTCGAACCCGGTTTTAGACACGATAAATAAAACCATCGCGAAAAATTTGATAGTCATGACCATTAATTCATTTTCGCTACAAACGTGCAACATGTCATTCTTTTTTCACCCTTTTCACCGTACACAATGCGGCTAATCGATTATTTCATTTATTTGGTTCAGATTTGATGAATACGTGTATCATTTGGTCGGCATTTCGGTTTTTAGCCTGAGAGATACATGTATATTTATTGCCAGAATGTGTCATTCAATTTGGCAGGGATCTGGCCGAGGCGTGTTAATTGCTAAATTCGTTGCTAGGTGAATTGGTGACACTATGGCAAGATGTAATAATACAAAAAAAGTCGAAAAACGTTAAAGTTTGCAGGATTCATAAAATCTTATGTTATCACAGGGCCTTGTTGGTGGCAGTATCTGGCAGGCGTTTGTTTGTTCGTCATTTGCAGTTCTTGGAGGATGGTTTTACTTGAACCTGTTTCCAAGTGTCGACCATATAAAACTTACAATTGAAAAGGAAATATGGAGGCGACTGTGAAAGTCGTGGTGTAAATAAGCTCTCTCGTAGGACTAAATTTGATTAGTCATAACATGAGTGTAGTATTTATTGTTTGCCCGAGTAATACCGCGGATGCAATGCGTTGGATGCCCTTATTGCCCTCTAACTCTGAGCGAACATCGACCATTTGTGCAACCGTCTTTGCTTTTGAAAGTAGTACGGTCCTGTGGGAACGATGGCGTGTCGATCAAGGCAGATAACATGGCGGAAGAGATGGGAAGAGAACTTGGACAAGCGAAAGTAGCAAATTTTAGTGACGATACGTTACTTTTGGCGTATATGTGTCGTCCTCGAATGTGGTATGGCTAACGTGTACAATCATAGACAAATAGAGAGAGAGTCTTTCTGTTTGTCTGTGGTACAATGCATCTACTGACGGTTTCCGACATAAAATGATGATAATAAAATCAGAAACTTTATCTATTTTAAACAAAATTGCCTGCGGTTACGTTTTGGAGCCTGTAGATCCACTGTATTCGCTATTTTCAAGGGAAACTCTGATTACAATATTGGACATTCGATCAATAGCAAAGTTAGAATCGAACATTCCTCAAAATGTAACTGGAAAACCACTTTCCCGGAGTACTTCAAATATAAATTATTAGATTTCATATTCGGACAATTGAATGGCCGCAAAATGTACCGCACATGCTGTAAATTCTAAAAAAGTTAGTTTGATGGAGTTTAGTTGCAAAAAAGAAGCGCAAGACGATCAAGAATGTCCAGTATTTCGTTCATCATACGGGAAATCGACACATCGTTATATGCAGGGATTGACCTACAATGCTTAGTGTGAATATCAAATAAGAAATTAGGTAAGTACCGAAATACCGATATGTCAACTTGATGTATCGTTTGGCCGCGAAAAGTCACGGATTATATTACAGCATCACCAGACTGTTGATCTGTGATGACGAAAAAAGTAAGTTTTTTAAAGCCTTAGATAAGCTGATATATCACATTTAAACAAGAAAAACTTCGTATGGTTGGGGGAGGCAACGACAATCATGTAAACAACCCTAAGATTTACGGAGAATTCAGTTATTAATGCCGAGATGGGTTTCAACTGAAATAGGAAAAAAAGGGTCATTTTTCACGTGGGGCATGTACTTCCTTTGTAACGTTTTCATGTAGCGAAATGATCTTACTTTTATAAACTCATCCACCTTAAAGGAAGATCTTTGTGTGTGTGAAGCGAGCTGTTGAATTGCTTACTATTGACATCTAATCGTTACTCAAGAAATGCATGCACAAAATTTATATTGGGGAAAATATATGCATAAATATGCATATTCGTTGATTTTGCCGCCGGTCGTCAATTAGTATTCATATTGGTGCGCAATGAGTGATGGAAATATTCAATATATGTTTTTGCATTCCATTTTATCATAAATAATTATTAAGAAAGTAATCTATATTTCCAGTTATAGCAAGATGGATTGGCGTAGGCCCCGTACTAGTAGAAAGTGAATCTATACATTGCTGTAATTTTGTATCTGAGACCTTCAGCATTTCTCTTACGATTAATTAGGCCGTGTCATTTACCATTTTCATGACCGATATCTAAATTACTTTCAGGCTTTTTGTTGTAAAACAGTCTAAGAAATATAGTTGAAGGTACAAAAGAATATGCTTACCCCGGTCATATAACCGACCGCACCCTTATTTAATTCGAAGCGCCTCTCATATCAATCGTACATAAAATACATCCACACATACAAGGATTGTCACCCTCATTGTTCTAACCGTCAACGGCGTTCTGAATTATTTGAAATTTATCTCTATAAATTGGCATTTTCTGAAGAAAAGCAGACAACAGGAATTGTAAACAGTATTTGAAATGTGCATACTTTGGAAAGTAAAGAACTACCCTGGTACCCAAAAATACTTTGTAGGATGTCATTATTTACGGCATAATTGGGGGTAAATAGGAATTGAATTTGAAAGAGCATTTCGCGTTAGGCCCCCCACCAACAATGATGGATTTGAGTATTCCCCTCTCAAACACGGAAATTTTGACTGACCCTCCTAAACCTACAAAAGTTGAATATCAATACATGTATTTCTAATACTAAGTCCTGGTTTACCCTGCTAGATTATCGTCATTTTACCTCATGACGGTTGAGAGGTGAAACCAACAAAATATCATTTAAAGCCGTAACAAAATAATGATATAAAGCTCAAGCTATAACAAGTATCCCACCATACAGCATTGTTTAATTTCGATGTGTATCATGATAGGTTTCCACTAAGATATCTGACTGGGCAGAACTTGAAAAACTGAGGGAAAACTTTGAGTGGCTAAGGTGAAAGTGCTAGACGGGGGTATCCCGACTCTCGCGTCAACAATTTTGAGAACAGACTCAAGCCAAAATTGGTAGACAGGTACCATACGCCAATGGCAAGAACCATTTGATTTTGGTTGGTGTGGCTTGCAAATTAATGAAGTTATGACATATCATTTTTTTCATATAATGGTTTCCTATGGAGATAGTAATGACAGGGTCGACATATATCAAGAATACTGCACACGTTCATTAAAATTTTCACTGATGAAAATATCAGAGCATTATGATGATACTGTGAGTGTCATGTCAGTTAGCTGCTCATTAGCATATTATAAACTTTCGTAATTAGTGATATAACTCCTAAATAAATTCCTACACCGAATTTGATGATACCTGGTGCAAATATTGATCTGATTGATATCTAATTGTATTGAGAAGCACGGCTGATTTGTATATTTAATGAAGTTTTGTAATTAGTCATATAATTCCGAAATAACTGCACCAAATGTGATCAAACCTGCTACAGATATCGATCTGATACTTATCTAATGTTGTTCGGTATGTTGTGGGTTCGAATCCGATTGAAAACTAGCCGTATTTTCTACCCTGGGTTGGTAACACTGCTGGTGGACAGAATTGTCCCCGAGGTTATCGTTCGCCCAGTTAAAGCGATGAAATTCGTTTCTTCGCTTCAATAAAGTGTGTATGTGCGATGTATGATAGTGAGCATGCGTGCGTGAGTGCTTCACGAACTCTACAACGTGTTGAGCGGTCTCAGTCAGAAAAATGTAACAACTTAGCCGGCTATTGAACCACTCTTTTTTTGGGAGTGGAGATTTAGCCGAGCGGTTCTGTCTGTGGCCTCTCAGCTAGGCGACTGATGCCGTATGTTGTGGGTTCGAATCCGATTGAAAACTAGCCGTATTATCTAATGGTCACGTGAAGCGCTGAAGTGTACATAAAGTTAATTAATAGCTCATTTGCATATACAATGAAGTTTTATAATTAGTCATATTACTCCAAAATAACTGCCCCAAATTTGTTGACTCTGATCTGACAGATATCTGACTGTTTTGTGAAGCATTTCGTAGTGTGAAGTATACAAAGGGTTCATTGCATATGTAATGAACTTTGCAATTTTTCAAGGTGATATAACTCTGAAATTATGGCACCAAATTTGGTGAAACCTGGTACAGATATAGACCTGATAGATGTCTCATTGCCCCGTGAAGCGCTTAGCAGTGTCAAGTTAATTGAGGGTTCCATTTGCATATTTAATGAATTTTATAATTAGTGATATAACTCAGGGATTACAGCATTAAATTTGATGAAACATGCTAGAGATGTTATCTGACAGATATCTAATTGGCCGATTAAGGATTGAGCAGTGTCAAGTAATAAACAACTCATTTGCATGTTTAATTAAGTTTTGTCAACAGTTATTTAACTCCGAGGGTACTTTGCGAAAGTTGATGAAAGTTGCTATATATTATGATCTGACAGATATCTTATTGTTCTGTTAAGCGTGCTACTATGTAATGATCCTGTTCTAAACCACGTGAGCACATTCAGTTCACATTCTGTTTTGTGTGAAACATTCTTAATTTGAGATTTTACAGCCGGAGAAATGACCTTGCAGTTTTTCCGGCTCGGGGCTTCTAATGAAAAGCCTGTGTCCTGTCAGGTTAATGATCACAGTCGACTCATCATGCTCACTCGAAGACGAAAGCTTTTCATAGTCATAGCTATAATAGCAATAAAATGAACCATGCATTCCAGACTGCAAGCGTGTACAAATAGCACAGTGTCATTTGTAGCTCTCACTACTATCACATCAGTCTGTCAACTCTAGATTCGCGAAGAGTAAAAAAACAAAAAACAAAACAAAACAAAACAAAACAAAACAGATATACAGTTGATCTTTATGGCCTCAGTTGTAAGTACAATGTGAGTGGCTCGCAACGGTCCTGTAAATGGAGGGCACAAAGTCATTTAATAGATTCAAATATTCCTATCAATTACCTTTAAGTATCCCACTCTTCTGAATAGCGAAAGAAAAAAATAGACGGGACAGGGAACTTTATTGGTTGTTTATATTATGGATAATTCTACTTTTTTGTGCAACCAACAAGATAAGAATTGTACATGTCGTCAGTGTTGAAAAGCAGAAACAAATATTTGGTTCAAACTCAATACATCTACTATATAATAAAACAATTAGTCTCATATGCTTTGTCGACCATATCAGTGTTTGAAGAATGAACAAAGAAATGTTAACGCACCTGTCGGGTTGGCAGCTCCAGGCAAAGATGGATTGACTTGATCTAATTTTACAGGTCGATTTTCTGTACTTTCACTACATTTGATAAAAAGAATTGGCACCTTTTAACGTAAACCTTGTACAAACGCCACAGTATCATTATGTGACTTCTCATCCGCTCCATGTCGTTATGACAACCACGTCAGCAAAAACAAGAGCAAACCACTTTTAGTCTAGCCATGTAAATGGCATAGTCGTCGAATATTCTGATTTATTTCTATTCTCATGAAAATATCTTCCTGAAAAGGCACATTTAATGCATCATGCAAACGCAATGCTAAGCATTGCCCATGATATGTTTATATGCCTTAAGCAGCTTCGGTGTAACTTGTTAAAGTTAGCATTAAGCATCAGGCTTATTAAACACTGTGACGGTGAACCGCACCAGTTTGGCCGTAGGCATGCCAAAGTTTACTTTTACTCCTATTTTGTTAGTAGTTTAGTTTCATAAGCTTTGCAAATATGACACATGTAGTAAAGAGTATATTTTCTAGTAACTGTCTAGTAAATGGAAGTAAAAAGCCAAAAATTCATTTAATCAATTACCTTCCTGTATCCGCCTTTCCAGTATCTTGAGAGAAATTCGTAGAGGGAGAAAAGAGAAAGTACATTTATTTAGTTGTTTGTTTTAATGAACAATGCTACTACATAACTACTCCTTTGTTATAGATTTTTCAATACCTACCGAAAGACGAGATCTAGAGAACGGCTTGTTGACCCATGAAGACAAAAATAAAACAACATTTTACATACAGGAACTAATGACATAAAAAGACGACTTACATTATAAATGTTTATTGCCGTATTCAATGGTGCTCGTGAAAAGATAAAACACTTATTTTCACAAGTTGATGTATTTAGCAAAAATAAAGTAATCCCTGTGTCTTTTTTGCACAAGTGTAATTTCTAACAATTTATTCCTACATGAATATATATAATTGTAAAGTGATACTTCTGACATTAAATTCATTGCAATATTTGGTCACAAATTGATCAAAATTGTAATTTAACAAATTAATACCACGCCCGACAAACTGGTATTTTTTATCAGGCGATATGCAAACGATATCATGGAAATGCAAATTTAATAAACAACTTTTTTTTTGAACTACTTTCTTTTTGTCAATATTGTCGTCTGCAAACTTCCTCCTTAATGGAACAGCTTGGGGATAAATATTACAACTGGGTGCATTGTATGTACGTCGAAGACTTAGAAAGTGATTTTTATTACCCACACGATAAAGGCCGTGGGCAAGAGGGAGTCTACGTGCACCCCCTTACGAACAGAATAACAACCTGTATTTTTCAGAAACCTTGGGATCCCTAGAATACGAAATGGAATTTTAACAGAAAAATACAGATGCAATAGCTGTTACGGTCATATTTTGAAAGGTACCACACAATCACGATTTTGCGACCCACATGCATTTTCGTCAGACATGTCTTCTTGTAAGTCATCTGCTGAGCTTACTTTTAAAATAACCTTGCTTGTTTGAAATCATTAAAAGGCAATTTTCTTTGCTTTTAAGATGTCATATTGAGTAATGCAATATCTTGTACAATTTTTATGAAATATGACCTAAACTTACCCCATACCCCAAAGTTAAACATCGCAAATTACAGTTAATCTCAAATATTACCATTTTTTAGCTAGACATATTAAACAGTGCAATGCTTTATATGAAATCTGTTTCATTTGGTACAAGGACATGTTAGAAATATGAAATAGACTTTTAAAAGAAAAAATATGAAGATTCTATAGCTGTAACAGTCATATTCTGAGGGGTTCCGCAAAATTACAGTAATGCAGACACATATGCGTCTTTGTTGAATCTGTCTTATTGCAGATCATCTGCTGAGCTTATTTAATTACATAAACATAACATATGCAATATCATGTATAGTTTTCATGGAATATGACCAAAACTTACTCCATACCCCACAGTTTATATCGAAAATAGCTGTCAAAGTTAACATCAAATTCTGCAATTTTTTTACATAGGCATAACAAAAAGCGTAGAGTAAAAAACAACAACAATAAAAAAAAGACATACAGTCGATCTTTATGACCTCAGTTGCAAGTAAAATGTGGTTGGCTCGGAACGATCCAGTGAATGGAGGGCACAAAGGCATTTGATCGATTCAAATATTCCTATCAATTACCTTGAGTATCCCACTCTTCTGAATAGCAAAAGACTAAAAACTGAGGGGGACAGGGAAATTTATTGGTTGTTTATATTAAGGGATTATTCTACTTTTGTGTGCAACAAACAAGAACTGCAAAAACAGCTACCCATAGAATAGAATTGCACATATCGTCAGTGTCGAAAAGCAGGAACAAGTTTTTGTTTGAACTCAATACATCTACTGTATAATAAAACATATCATTTTCATCTGCTTCGTCGACCTTATTAGTGTTTGAAGAACGAATAAAGAAATGTTCACGCACCTGTCAAAGATGGATTGACTTGATCTAAGTGTAACGGTGAAAAGCTGTACTTTCACTGCATTTGATAAAAAGAATTGCACCGTGTAACGTTAAGCTTGTACAAATGCCACAGTATCATAATGTGACTTCTCACCCGCTTCATGTCTTTATAACAACCACGCCAGCAAAAACAAGAGCAAACCGTTTTTAGTCGAACCATATAAATTGCAAAGTCGTCGAATATTCTGATTTATTTCTGTTTTCATTACAACGTCCCGATGCTAACTTGACACCTTTTAACGCCTGTTAATCAGATGCGAAAAGAGCCACCTGTATGCATTTCGCGGCGAAGTATAAATGAAATTAGTTTGCTCACAGTATTAGTTAATGAGGGGATTATTGACGATGAATTTTCTGGCAAGCATTATGTCAATGCGGACCTTGATATGTTCACCCTCAAATCCTCAACACGATACGGACTATGGCTGACCCTTACCTCCATGGGTCGACCCAGGGAGCTTGAAAAGGACGTCTCTTGCTTGGAGGAGGGACTGTCACGCGTTGGTAAATCGATACCGGTTTTGGCCGTGCAATGCAAGAGTACATTGGCACCTGATTATGTGTACCTAGACGTGTATAAATCATCAGTGGTTTATACAGCGGTACAACGAATCGGTGTAAGCATGGAGCAAGATCCGTTTCTAGCTCCATGGGGTAAGACTACGACTTTATTTTGACTGACTGCACCAGCAATGGTCCGCATCAAACAGTACTACAGAAGAAAATTTACTCCGCAAATTTCCATGGACTTTTTTCCATTTTTTTGAAATCACATTATACCTGCACTTATCGTGAAGGCTCACATCTCAGCCGTAAAACATTAGTTAAAGCTAGGTTTCATATCAGAGACGTGTGCATGTGCGCAGTTCTACTGTTGCTGACGAGTGTCGATCGCCCTTATGTGAATGCTAAAACACTTCTCCGAGCCATAGACCCTCGAGGGTCTATGTCCGAGCATAGGAGCAATAACTTGCCATGTAGTAAAGTAACATCCCCGGAATATTTTATTTTCTGACATTTTGATCCTGCATACTCTCTGCTTGTTGACAAGCAATGAAGCTAACGAGCGTCCTACTGTTCACCATATCCTTGCCCCGAAAACGACTACGATGCAGATTATTTCAATAATTCAAATTTCCATGGGAGAGAGTGGATGTAATCAGATAATTTTCAGGAACTACCAGGCTATGATCACCTCATCCAATCATTACCCGTTTTCCGAACGATCTCTTGATATTAATTTAGTGTGTCATGATCAAAGTTTCACTTTATTACAATGCTGAACTTCTTTCGAGAAACTTAGAAATAAAGATCGATTATTTTTACCATGTGTACACGCCAACGAGATGCTATTGTTTAGCAGGAGCGGAGATTAAACCCAGTGGGTCATGGATGCCTTCTGATCTGAATAAAACGTTGGGTATCTTTAGAGCGGCAGTGTTTCACCATGAAGGCGCGACTTTGCACAATTTTTAAATATCGGATATTTACTATCTAGTATCGAAGTTTGACGATTTCGGGACAAGTATCGATACTAGACGATACTAGAATGAACTGCGGTTGTTCCATGGGAAGCCGCGTCTGTGAAATCGACGATATTTAGGATACCCGATATTTTTTCGGCGATTTGGGAACTCTAATATCGATACTAGAAGATACTAGAATTACTTGCCCTGTGCCTCGGCACGCTGGATCTGTGAAATATCCGATATTTACCCGATATTTATCGGCGATTTTGGGACTCTAATATCGATACTAGACGATACTAGAATGACTTGCCCTGTGCCTCGGCACACCGGATCTGTGAAATCTCCGATATTTACCAGATATTTCTCTGCGATTTGGGTACTCTAACATCGATACCAGACGATACTAGAATGACTTGCCTCGTGCCTCGGCACGCCGGATCTGTGAAATCTCTGATATGTACCTGATATTTATCGGCGATTTGGTGACTCTAATATCGATACTAGACGATACTAGAACTACTTGCCTTGTGTCTCAGCACGCCGGATCTGTGAAATCTCCGATATTTACACGATATTTATCGGCGATTTCGGGACTCTAATATCGATACTAGACGATACTAGATTCAGTCAAATCGCGCGTAAATATCCGATATATATCGGAGATTTCACCACCTCACAGTTCTGGCCAAACCCGACATCCAAGGACTGACTCTAGCTTCGATACTAGACGATACTAGATTCAGTCAAATCGCAAGTAAATATCCGATATATATCGGAGATTGCACCACCTCAGAGTTCTGGTCAAACCCGACTTCCAAGGACTGACTCTAGCTTCGATATAGATGTTACTAGATTCAGTGAAATCGCGCGTAAATATCCGATATATATCGGAGATTCCAGCTCAGCCGATCTAATTTCGATATTGTATAGTCTAGTAGCCGTAAATATCGGATATCATATAAAAGTGAAATGTCGCCTTGTCCTCTGTTTCACACAAACGAGATCGTCTTTGTCCGACAACGGAAGTTGACCGGGCAATTCATTTCGCAATCCAGTTTCTTCCAGTGATTGTCATTCGAAGTGTTTTTTCACAAAGGAACAAGCTATAAAACTTCTCGACCAGTATTTTCCATTAGCATAAATAAAAAACAGACAGACAAATAGCTAGATAGATAGATCATGTGGGTGGATAGATAGATTCTCTTTGTGACAGCGACTGTGTATGAAGATAAGACAGAGAAGATACATGTAGATGGACAAAGAGACGAAGAGAAACAGGGAGAAAGGAAGCAATCATTGTTCGCCGCGTTCGTTCAGTGAAATTTAAAATCGACGGAGGCTACGCTACACAAACAGGACTAAAATACCAACATTTATGTGGAAATGGAAATTTAAATTTCATGGTCACTGTTTTGGCCATTAAATGATAAGATTTTAAAGTGACATATTATATATATATATATATATATATATATATATATATATATATATATATATATATATATATATATATATATATATATAATATATATATCCCATTAAAAAATTCAGCGATGGCCACAAAACTGGGTCAGCTTAGTCATTTTGAAAGCATGTCTGCAGTAACATGGGATGGGAATTACAATATTGGAATATTGGCGTTGGTCGCCTTTCAACGACAACTCGCAGTGAGAGATATCCTTGTTTTCGCGAAAATTGTCTTCGTTCAGTGACTGTCACTCTCACTGTGTTTTTATCTTAGGGGGACTTTGCAAACATAATGTGTACCACCGGTAATTGCAGTTTGTAAACTCTGTTCAAAAAGGAACGCAGTCCTCGCTTCTAGCGTTTATGCGGCTTAAGCTTATGCTGGCATAATTATGTTTATCTAATTTGAATAGAAAAGGCTAACAACGTAAAAGAGAGTTCTGTAAAAAGCATGCGAATCACTACCAGAGGAATAATTTCGACACCTTTTCATGCTCCATGAATCCATCATGAATGTCCATCAAATGTTGTTTCAACAAATTTTGCAATGTTTTGATGCATTATTTAGACAAAACATGATCTAACCTTTCGCCAAGGGCATTTGGCGAGAGATAAGCAGCATGGACCACGTGATCCACTGCCGTCCGCAGATAGGATTCAAAATTATGGTGAAGTCACCGTGGTTTAATGACCAGCTCGTAAATACCGTAGTCATGAGCGTTCATCTTACACTTTACACCCTTTGATGCAGCAAATACTGAGTCCGAATCACCACAAATTCAAGTAAATCAAAGTCCGAACCGAAAACCTTTATCTACGACTGAAACTTAACATCATTCCGTTCGAGGCCCGCGGCCCCCTCATTATCACCGGCATAAAAAAAATTGGCGTCATCAAGGGACTCTCAATTTTGTATTTTTATATTTTTTGATTCGGATGTAGCTTTACCTACACTTGGCTATTTAAAAATTGAATTCGTTCTCCACTGCTTGATGTAAATGTTCTGCTGGGAGTGTTTGAAGACTGTGAGACAATCGTGCACAATTATCGCGTGTGTTGTGCGCTGAATTAGCAACCTCAAGAATGGTACAAATTTTTATTCCGATTTTCTCCTGACGGAAGTCTGTCTGATTCAAAACGTTTGATAAAACGATTGTGAATGGCGAGGCTACATCAGGATGCAATGCACTCGAGTCGAATACATAGAAAATGTCTCTGTTTTTTCATGTGAGGTGGGATGAGGTAACGTATACCTCTGCCGCTATGTTGTCATAAGTGCGGACCGAAAGAAAGTAGGAGTTATACTTAAAAATATGAACTTAAGTAGCAGTCAAGTCTACAAGATATAGAAGTCGAGCGAAGTCTGCACGCCACGGTCATTCCACTCGCTTTTGCAGAGTGACCGTGCTTACGTCGTTCGACCATGAATGTACATCCATGGTTCGACCATTTTCAGCTTTTGTGCTAGGTTTTGGTACAATGAAGCGTCTTTTCAGTTCTTTTGTACCGATGTCGCATCGCAATTGCCATGTGGTGTCAGAATTCGATAATACCACGAAACCTAATCCATTGTGGAGGGACTGTGACGAAAGTAATATTCAATCAAACTTTACAGGAGAAAGAGTCGCGGTTTCCACGCACTGCCTTGCATGCAAGTGCTGTTCGAGTAGTTTTATTTTGGTATTATCGATGTGTACATGATTCACACCTTCCGACCGGCTTAGCATATTAACTGACCCTAAAATTTCAGGGGTTGCATACATGGCTACATAGCATCGGCGAAGTTGTAATGTCATGAAAATATCTTCCTTGAAAAGGCACCTCTTTATGCATCACGCAAACGCAAATCTAGGCGTTGTCCATGATATGTTTATATGCCTTTAGCAGCTTCGGTGTAACTTGTTAAAGTTAGCATTAAGCATCAGGCTTATTAAACACTGTGCCGGCGAACCGCACAAGTTAGGCCGTAGGCAAGCAAAAATTTACTTTTACTCCTATTTGTTAGTAGTTTAGTTTCATAAGCTTTGTAAATATGACACATGTAGTAAAGAGTATATTTTCTAGTAACTGTCTAGTAAATGGAAGTAAAAAGCCAAAAAATTATTCAATCAATTACCTTCCTGTATCCGCCTTTCCAGTATCTTGAGAGAAATTCGTAGAGGGAGAAAAGAGAAAGTACATTTATTTAGTTGTTTGTTTTAATGAACAATGCTACTACATAACTACTCCTTTGTTATAGATTTTTCAATACCTAACCGAAGACGAGATCTAGAGAACGGCTTGTTGACCCATGAAGACAAAAATAAAACAACATTTTACATACAGGAACTAATGACATAAAAGAAGACAACTCACATCATACATGTTTATTGCCGTATTCAATGGTGCTCGTGAAAAAATAAAACCTTTATTTTTACAAGATGGTATATTTAGCAGAAATAAAAGTAATCCCTGTGTCTTTTTGCACAAGTGTAATTTCTAACAATTTATTCCTACTTTGCACACATTTGACGATAAAGTGATACATGACCCCAAATTCGTGGCAAATTTTTGTACACATTTTTCAAAATCATAATTTACAAGCGAATACCGCGCCTGACAAACTGGTATTTTTTATCAGGCGACATGCAAATGATATCATGGAAATGCAAATTTAATAAACAACATATTTTTTGAACTACTTTCTTTTTGTCAATATTGTCGTCTGCAAACTTCCTCCTTAATGGAACAGCTTGGGAATAAATATTACAATTGGGTGAATTGTATGTACGTCGAAGACTTAGAAAGTAAATTTTATTACCCACACGATATAGGCCGTGGGCAAGAGGGAGTCTACGTGCACCCCCTTACGAACAGAATAACAACCTGTATTTTTCAGAAGCCTTGGGATCCCTAGAATACGAAAGGGAATTTTAACAGAAAAAAACAGATGCAATAGCTGTTACGGTCATATTTTGAAGGGAACCACATAATCACGATTTTGCGACCCACATGCATTTTCGTCAAACATGTCTTCTTGTAAGTCATCTGCTGAGCTTACTTTTAAATATAACCTTGCTTGTTTAAAATCATAAAAAGGCAATTTTCTTTGCTTTTTAACATGTCATATTGTGTAATGCAATATCTTGTACAATTTTTATGAAATATGACCTAAACTTACCCCATACCCCAGAGTTAAACATCGCAAATTACAGTTAATCTGAAATATTACCATCTTTTAGCTGGACATATTAAACAGTGCAATGCTTTATATGAAATCTGCTTCATTTGGTACAAGGACATGTTAGCAATATGAAATAGAATTTTAACAGAAAAAATATGAAGATTCTATAGCTGTAACAGTCATATTCTGAGGGGTTCCGCAAAATTACAGTAATGCAGACACATATGCGTCTTTGTTAAATCTGTCTTATTGCAGATCATCTGCTGAGCTTATTTAATTACATAAACATAACATATGCAATATCATGTATAGTTTTCATGGAATACGACCGAAACTTTCTCTATACCCCACAGTTTATATCGAAAATAGCTGTCAAAGTTAACATCAAATTCTGCAATTTTTTTTACATAGGCATAACAAAAAGCGTAGAGTAAAAACAACAACAATAAAAAAAAGACATACAGTCGATCTTTATGACCTCAGTTGCAAGTAAAATGTGGTTGGCTCGGAACGATCCAGTGAACGGAGGGCACAAAGGCATTTGATCGATTCAAATATTCTTATCAATTACCTTTGAGTATCCCACTCTTCTGAATAGCGAAAGACTAAAAACTGAGGGGGACAGGGAACTTTATTGGTTGTTTATATTAAGGGATTATTCTACTTTTTGTGCAACAAACAAGAACTGCAAAAACAGCTACCCATAGAATAGAATTGCACATATCGTCAGTGTCGAAAAGCAGGAACAAATGTTTGTTTGAACTTAATACATCTACTGTATAATAAAACATATCATTTTCATCTGCTTCGTCGACCTTATTAGTATTTGAAGAACGAATAAAGAAATGTTCACGCACATTGACTTGATCTAAGTGCAACGGTGAAAATGCTGTACTTTCACTACATTTGAAAAAGAATTGGCACCTTTTAACGTTAAGCTTGTACAAATGCCACAGTATCATAATGTGACTTCTCATCTGCTCCATGTCGTTATGAGAACCACGTCAGCAAAAACAAGAGCAAACCATTTTTAGTCTAGCAATGTAAATGGCAAAGTCGTCGAATATTCTGATTAATTTCTGTTCTCATGAAAATATCTTCCTTGAAAAGGCACCTCTTGATGCATCACGCAAACGCAAATCCAGGCGTTGTCCATGATATGTTTATATGCCTTTTGCAGCTTCGGTTTAACTTGTTAAAGTTAGCATTAAGCATCAGGCTTATTAAACACTGTGACGTTGAACCGCACCAGTTAAACCGTAGGCAAGCAAAAGTTTACTTTTTTATTATTATTATTTTATTATAGCTTTATTTCGGACTTGAGCGTCCATATAAAAGTCAAATAAGGCAATAGTATGAAAATTCAGTCACAAAATTCAATTATGGTTGAAAAGATAGAAAAATTGATTATATCTTCATACATAATCCAATGGGTTTCTTTTTAAACTCCTATTTTGTTAGTAGTTTAGTTTCATAGGCTTTGCAAATATAGCACATGTAGTCAAGAGTATATTTGGTAGTAACTGTCTAGTAAATTGAAGTAAAAAGCCAAATATTATTCAATCAATTTCCTTCGTGTATCCGCCTTTCCAGAATCTTGAGAGAAATTCGTAGAGGGAGAAAAGAGAAAGTGCATTATTTAGTTGTTTGTTTTAATGAACAATGCTACTACATAACTACTCCTTTGTTATAGATTTTTCAATACCTAACCGAAAGACGAGATCTAGAGAACGGCTTGTTGACCCATGAAGACAAAAATAAAACAACATTCTACATACAGAAAATAATGACATAAAAGAAAACAACTCACATTATTACATGTTTACTCACATTATGACATGTGCTCGTGAAAAAAATAAAACCTTTATTTTTACAAGATGGTATATTTAGCAGAAATAAAAGTAATCCCTGTGTCTTTTTTGCACAAGTGTAATTTCTAACAATTTATTCCTACATTGAATATATATAATTGTAAAGTGATACTTCTGACATCAAATTCATTGCAATATTTGGTCACAAATTGATCAAAATTGTAATTTCACAAATTAATACCACGCCCGACAAAATGGTATTTTTTATCAGGCGATATGCAAATGATATCATGGAAATGCAAATTTAATAAACAACATATTTTTGGAACTACCTTCTTTTTAGCAATATTGTCGTCTGCAAACTTCGTCCTTAATGGAACAGCTTGGGGATAAATATTACAACTGGGTAAATTGTATGTACGTCGAAGACTTAGAAAGTGAATTTTATTACCCACACGATATAGGCCGTGGGCTAGAGGGAGTCTACGTGTACCCCCTTACGTACAGAATAACAACCTGTATTTTTCAGAAGCTTTTGGATCCCTGGATTACGAATGGAATTTTAAACAGAAAAAATATAAAGTTGCATTAGCTGTTACGGTCATAGTTTGAAGGGTACCACAAAATCACGATTTTGCGACCCACATGCATTTTCGTCAGACATGTCTTCTGTAAGTCATCGGCTGAGCTTATTTTTAACATAATCTTGCTTGTTTGAGTGTGCAATAATACTTGTTTTATTGTAATTTAAATGGGGCGGATTCGAGGCTGTGCTGGATATCGTGGGAACGAGGCTACCCTGGAGTATTCATTGTTAGCTTTGACCCTAATTCGTACGACCCGAGTGGCGGACTTTGGCTTGCAGCCTGTCAACTTGTATTAAAGTAGTTGACCTTGATCCCCCAACACTGTGTGTCTGTCTCTCATTATTGTTATTATTACTTTGTTATTGTTGTTGTTTAGTGCTAGAGTAGCCAACAGTTTAAAATCATTAAAAGGCAATTTATTTCCGTTTATGATGACATATTGTTTAATGCAATATCAAGTACAGTTTTCATGAAACAGCATCTGAACTTATACCATACCCAAAACTGAAACTTTGCAAATTACAGTTAATCTCAAATTCTACGAATATTTTTGCTAGACATAATATCAGTACATGTATCACAAAACGTTATTGTCTGCATAACACAGAGGAGCTATATTTGCTGCTAGGTAGCTTGTTTAAATTTCAGAGAATAGCTTCAATTTTGCTTTTTTGCAGTTGTTTCCTTATTGTTGACGAAAAAATACAGAAATAGTCTGCTCTATTCATTTGAAATTTCATTATTTAGTAAATCACCAAACATATTCTCAGTCATATATTGCCAGTCAGAAGGAGAAGATCAATTGTAATATTTGTTTATAATTTTCTATGTTGGTCTCGGTAAAATATCTTTACAACAACCACTTTCACTGTTGGTTTTGAATTCAGCGTGAAGGTTTCATTTAGTGATAGTACAATAATTTATTCAGGTTGTGTTGATATGAACAAAATTAATAAATATTGTGAAAAGGCTTCGTTATTTTTGGCAATTTAATAATTACAGGAACTAAAAGTAGATGATGTGAATTGATTTTGTAAGCCTTTGATAAGAAAACTGTGTTTGGAGTTTAAATGCAATAAAATTGTTAGAAAGGGAAGGTAAAGGTGATTTTAGCAGGCATGGTCTCAAAAAATATATTCAAAAACTTATTTAATGTTTAAAAGTATGAAGGTTGTAAATAATTTGCAAATTGCATACTTCCTGCCATCTGGCCATTGTATCACTTTATTTAAGGTGGAGCTGCATGTTGCCAACACAGTTTTTTTCAAAGCAATATTTCTTATTAAAGATGACGAGGAAATCCCCTTGTACTATATATTTTCAAAAGCAGAGACTCTAAAGTTTAGTATGGTAGCAGTACCTTACTCGTAGGATAAAGTTGGTGTATATTTGGGGTAAAAACCTCAATTTTGGTATTAATGATAAAAATTAATTTAAGTCTAAAATTTGAAACTATTTCTGAAATGTAATATTTCATATGAAAGAAGAGTATATGTAGAAATAACGACTATTTTATTTGGCATTATCTATCCTCATTCTAAAATGGCAAGGGTTGAAAGACTGACACTAAAAAAGTGATTAAAATCATGATCGACAAAATTTAAATGCCTCGTATTCAAAATGTAAGAATTTTATAGCCAAACAAGATAGTAGCATTTAAGGAACATAATGTGAAAATTTCAGAAAATTTGACCTAGCCAGAGTGGGGTTAAATTCTTCGGAAATTTGAAATGGGGAAGAACAAGAAGCTAGGAAATCGGGTGATTTGCATACATTTGCATAAATTAACGCTTCTGAATCACGCAACTTACAACTGCTTGACAAGCTAAAAAGTGGACCCAACCAATATTTTAATCTTGGGTCAACAAATTAATTAAAATTGAATGAGTATTTGCGAAAAGGTGATTTTTGAGCAAAATACGCTGTGTTGGGTGCAGCACCCCCTTAAACATGGTCAATACAAAAGCGGTGGACCAATTGATTTCCCGGGGTATCAATATCGATTAAAAAGCAACCAGAGAGGCTTGACATAAAGACTTGTGGGAGAATGGGGGAAATGTAAAATGGATCAGGTAACAAAAAATAATGATATCTCATCAATCTTCCAGACCCAAGAAATCAAATTGTCCACTCCTGATGTCGTGTGCACACAATAGCTGTGCAGTATATCTCAGTTGAAGATGTGAAATTAGGTAAGGATTTGAAAGTAGTCAAGTTCACCATAGTTAATCATCTTAAGTTGTTCTCAATGTTATCATCCTTGTGTAAGTAATTTCGTACGTTGATTCAAAAGTGAATGCACCAGTTGTACTGGAAAGAAGCAACGTTTACTTTTCCCTGTATAGTTTCTGAAAAATAATCGCAATCATACCCATCCATAATCCTTTAATCCATTAACACTGGGTCAGAATTCGTAATACAATAGTTGTAAACATAGACACAAAGTAGCACAGAACAGACAGTAAATAGACGGTACACAAACAAAGTCAAATTCTTGAAAGAAAGGTATATGGACATCTGGCCAAAAGACCAAGAAGTGATGTTTATGCCCAGTTTTACATAATACCTTTAATAATTTCCGATTGTGCAGCCGTAGACCTTAGAGAGAGCAAATATTGTGCATATTAATGCTATGCACTTCAATATAAGAGACACTGTTAGCTTCGTATGACAGATTGTATCACTAATTATGATGTACTGGGTTGCATGATAATGTATAAGTGTTTGTGATCAAAGGTTGCAATATATGCCAATAATTGCATACTTCAACGGACGGTGGATCAAAATTTGTTCAAATGCACTTGACTGTAAATATTTCAAGCTTAAGTTCCAGAGAAGCTGTTACATATCGTGTAACACTCACTCTGATTTCACAAATGTAGCAAATGTGAGCACAGTGTCATTGACGCTATTATCTTCGATGTAGTCCCGTGTTTCGTGATTAAGCTGACTGAGAGTTTTCGGTAAAGAACAGCGTATCAGCATTTGTAAATTTTAAAAAGAGATGGCTTCCGAAAGTCAAAACGTCAAAAAGTAAGAAATTATGGTGAGGCAACGGAGGAGATCTACACGTGCTTTTAAGACGGCGAAAGCACACAATAGTTACACACGCCAACAGGGACGAAAGTAACATCCTATCACCTGCAGTATTTAAAAACATTGTTAAAGACAACCTTAAAGACTTAGAGGGAAAGTTAGTACCATCTCCGGAAGACTCTCAATTGTCAAGCCGAACAGAGAAAGCTGGGTCAGGGAATGCAATATGGCATTAAACTAGTCCAATAATCATTTCCATTTAAGGTAATACATTACCAGGTCCGTGGGACATTGTGATTCACAAATATATGTAGGTCCATCCTGAATCACTGATAGTTAGTGGTGGTACAAGGTGTATGGAATGGGTAAGCGTACCCTACTTGCATGCTACACCCAACAGGATTGGTCCCAAAATTGTTTAAATATTGTATGAAGTGATACAGTATATGAATCACTGTAATAAGTCAAAGCCGGGAATGCTGTCGCTAATCATGTGAGTGACCAAGGTGTCATATTTGGCCACAATGTCGTCATATCGATCGTTGAACTTTTTGAAGTCTTCACGATTCTTTTCGATGTGTCTCACTAGTTTAGATACCAATGAGCTATGTCTCAGTTGAAAATGAGCGTAGGAATCATATCTAAGAAGTTGAGACACTTACAAATCATTTATGATAGAAACGAGATACATCGAATTTGACGAGGAAATACAGTACATTGATGACGACATCAAAAGAATGAAATTACAGAATGACGAGTTGCATTAAGAAATGGTGAGACTTAAGTCAGAGCTTCAGGAGTTTTAAAAATAAATGAAGCTATCGAATGTGCTTCGATGAATTTAGATCGGTATCCATGTAATTACAATCTACGAATAGGAGGGATACCTGAACATGAAAATGAAGATTGGTGTACATTGTTAGTAAACTCACAACTGAGAAATTCAAGATTGCCGACACACTGATAGATAATGCCCACCGGACGGCGAGCAGAAACAGATAAGGATTCGAACAGAAGTCTACTACAAAACATTGTTAAGCTTCCCTTGCAGACTCAAAAGAGCGATATTCTGAGTAACCGAAGTACAGCCTTTAAGGGCACAGACATCGTATGTGCCATCGTATGTGCAAGATCCTCATGCCATTCTTTTTTCATTTTTTACTGAGTTTTATTTTGCTTCGTAATTTTTGGCTGGCAGATAGTATTTGTCTAGCGAGGTTTTTGTCGTTTGTTTTTCGATGTTTTTTTCTCCCTTTCTTCTTATCCCCCTTCTACTGTTTTTTTCCCTTGTTCATTAGCACTTGTTCAATATATCCAGGTCCATTATGTAATTTTTTTCCTTCAAATCAAATGACAGAATAATTTAAAGTCATTATTGTGAATACACAAGGCATTGTTGTATTCTTTCAGTGCTTAAAAAATCAAAGAGCAATGTGATTGATATAATAGACTCAATGTGTTTCTAGAGATTAGTTAACTTCGTCCATCCAGCTTCCTAGTAATTATAATTCTCCTATGACACTTTAAATAGCAAACGTATTTTTGTAATTTTTAGAAATGTTGACTTCAAGATCAATACGATAAAATAGATGATAAATGTAGGATGATTCTTATTACAGCTTACATTCCATACAATCATTACATGTTTATTAATTAATGCACCAAATACTGAGAAGGAAACACGTTGTAAACCATAAGTATCTTGGTTATATGATGAAAAATCACTACCGCCCAAAGGCACCCAATTTTGTACAGTAATAGCGTCCAAACCTTTTGCAACACATGTCGAGTACGCGTACTATGAGTCAAATATTCGTTCCCCTTCTTGTTGACAATTTCGCCGAATTTCCTCGGTGCACAGCTAAATATTGATGACAGAGTTACATATTCCATTTCCCTTACATGCTGCCCTTTCCATTATGACACTTAGGCAAGAATTTCAGGGGGAAATTCCGAAAATACGTAAGGGATAATAATCACATGCAACGATAGGTGAAAACACAGCCAAACGATCGTTTTCTCGCAATTTCATAAAAATAACAGGGAAAACCCAAAAAGTATAAAACGATAGGGTTTTAGTTAACGTTAATGACATGTGTAATAGTCGCGCCAGCGGCTTACTGACTACGCATGCGCTTATTCATAATATACTATGCGAGTAACCGGAAGTGTACCCTTCTTTCATGGGCGCCGCCATGTTTTTTTTGAGTACTCGTAAATAAACAAATACGAAACAAATAACTATGATATAACATGCCTTTTTATAAAATATACCTCTTTTATTAGCCAGTAATGTTATTATACACCTTGTTGCTGATACAAAGTATCGTTGATATAGATAAACGGAGAAAACTGTCGTGCATATGAACGGGGGCATACGCAAAGAATGCTGGGATTGAATTATAGAAGAGCGCCCCTGTGTCAATAATTAGATTCAAAAATTGCAAGTTTTTAGACGGAACGCTATAGTGTTCAGCTTGCAAGTGGAAGGTGGGCAGTGCGGTTACCATTGCAATGATAATTATTGCATAATACGTCCCTTGTTTAACGCAATAGGCTGTTATCATTGTAAAAATTGCCAACTTTTGTCCAAAATTTTTACACGCTACAGAAAATCTATACCTGCCCTGCTGCAGGGTTTGACGTCGTGTAAGTACGTGAACTGACACTTTAAATTGTTACGTGAGGGAAACTGGGCATAGTTGTCATATAAACGTTTATGAAGTAACAATTACAGTTTATCATGAATCAATACAAATAACATTGCCAATCTTAACCCCTGGCGCGACACCAAGGGCTGAGCCCTATATAATATAAATCTCAAATATTGTAAAAACAAACAGCGAAATGGCAAAGTTAAGCCAGTGTTTTTATCAGATATATTTTTTTTTCATTTACAATGTGGTAAATAAGCTCGATTCCCATAGAAAACAAGGGCGTCTCTTGTACAGAATAGACTGCACACTTCTCGCTTATTCAAATTTCTGATTTCTGAACCAATAATGGTAAAAGTGGCACGATGATCCTTTGATGGATATTACAAAACTCCTCTGGTTTTAGATTTTAATATATCATGACGAAACTCCTTGTGCTTCAATATTAGCTCACGTGTTCACACACTTGAGCTAATGTCATAGCGATGTCTGTCTGTCTGTCCATGTGTGTGTGTGTGTGATTGTGTGTGTGTGTGTGTGTCGTGTGTCTGTCTGTCTGTCTGTCTGACTGTTTACACGATTACTCAAAAACGCCAAAACGGATTCAAACCAGATTTGGTACATAGAAACCATATGCTAAGGATAAGAACTGGTTAGATTTTAGTTTTTGTGACATGCATATTAATGAAGTTATGAAAGATCATTTTTTTCATATAATGGTTTTCTAGGGAGACGGTAATGACGCGTCGACATAAATCTACTAGAAGTATCTTACACAATTTCATGAAACTTTTTGCTATTGACAATCTCAGAACATTATGTTGATACTGTGAGTGTCATGTCATCTATATGCTAATTTGAATATTTAATCAACTTTTGTATTTGGGGATATTACTCTGAAATTCCTACACAAAAATTTTATGATACTGGCTAAGGGTGTGCTGCGGCATTTTGTAATACTGACGTGTTTTGTAATAACTTACGCAAAATGTAATAAGGGGTATCAGCATTTTGTAATAACTGACTCATTTTGTAATAACGTCTGCAGTATTTTGTAATAAACCAGTCTGCGCGTTTTATAACAAGGGTATCAGCATTTTGTAATAAAAAATTGTCTACGCAAAATGTAACAAGGGTATCAGCATTTTGTAATAATTCGCACTTTGTAATAACAGTTACAGCATTCTGTAATAATTTTAAAAACTTTCCCAGTTTTAAAGCATTAACATATATTTTATTGACTTTGGAATGGTATTACAAAGTGTGTGTTTACTCGTTAAGTGATCGCTCCCTGACTTCCATTTCAAATTAGAAAGACTTAATTTTAGATAGCTGTCAATCAGTATTTTTACCAACTGATCATCTGAGGCAGGTAACTACTAGATTTTGACTAGTTTATTATCATATATTTGAGAGAATCATTGGTATACACAGTCAGTTGATTTATTAAATAGAGGATAACGACATTCTTTCTGATGTATTGCAGACAACCAGCAATCAACAGGTAGATACTCAGATAAAATAAAATATAATAACATAAAATAAATTATTATACATCTGCCTTCGCAAACAATAGAATCGAGCTTCCGTAAAAACGGGCACGTAACGGGCATGCAATAACCTCTTTACTTTCATATTTGATGATAAACATTGCGTCATTGAATGGCTCCATACTGAAACTCCATACTGTACTTTGAAAATAACTTCTGATAAAAGAAACAGAAGTAAATGTATTACGACTGTTCGAAGGTGAAAAATATTAAGAGGTAATAACGAAAGTTCACCAAGACGGCACTCTACAAATATGGCACGACCTCGCTGCTCGGCTCGTACATCGAATGTTGGATGAGCGCGCGATGTAAACAAAGATGGCGCTTACCCTTAACCCGCTCGCAGTTAAGAAAGCGATGCAGAATGTACCTCTGAAGTGTATGGAATAATGCATCAGAAATGACGGGTGCATATATTCTTGATAAAAAAGGAGATGTATAATAATAATTATTACGAAATACCGCAAAGTAAGCACTCAGACATTAGTGCAACGCATGTATGTATATGATACCTAGGTATGATACCTTGCTGGTGCGTTCGTTGTTGACTTTGTCAAATTTAATCCGGTGATAATCTGGTGAGAGCGTCCACAGATTAGTAATTTACCCTTGATTGCTTTGGCTAATTAGGCACTCAAACTCATCAGATACTAGATGCAGCATGTTGATAAAAAGTATACGCAAGATTGTCAAGGGCAGTGCTAAGTTAAGACCGAAACACCAAAGGTTGGTAGCCTAGAATATATCTTTATTATACGCGATATACGAAACACCTACCCACCCCTGGGACGGACATGTAGACAACCCCCTGTGCATATATGGTACGATGGGACACCTTATGACACCACATATTGTAGCTCATTAATTGTGCGCATATCTAATTTTGAGCGAGCCAATAGAGCTAGAGGTCTGATTTTTGGTATGAAGGGATAACTTAACAATTCAATTTTTTTACAAAATGTCACGTGACCTCGGTGACCTTTGACCTCAAATATACATATTTGTCCATAACCCAGTAACCACAAGTGCTACACCCTTCATGTATAGTATGATGGGACACCTTATGACGCCACATCTTGTACCTCATTAATTATGTGCATATCTAATTTTGAGCGAGCCAATAGAGCTAGAGGTCTGATTTTTGGTATATAGGGATAACTTAGCAATACAATTTTTTTGACAAAATGTCACGTGACCTCAATGACCTCTGACCTGAAATATACATATTTGTCCATTACTCAGTAACCACAAGTGGTACACCCTTCATATTTGGTATGATGGAAGACCTTATGACGCCACATACTGTACCTCATTAATTATGCGCATTTCTTATTCTGAGCAAGCCAATAGAGCTGGATGTCTGATTTTTGGTATATAGGGATAACTATAGGATAGACATTTTTTGACCAAATGTCATGTGACCTCGATGACCTTTTTTCCTAAAATATATGTTTATGTCAATAAATAAGTAACCACAAGTGCTATGTCCTTTATATTTAGTAGGATTGGAGACCTTATGACAACACATGCTTTACCTCATTAATTATGCACATATCTAATTCTGGGCTAGCGAATAGAGCTAGAGGTCTGATTTTTGGCATATAGGGATTAATTAGCAATATTTTTTTTCAATGTCACGTGACTTCGATGACCTTTGACCTTGATTATACATATATATGCATAACTCAGTAATCATAAGTTCTATACCCTCCAATTTTGATAGGATATTAGACCTTAAGATGTCACATCTTGTACCTCATTTATTTTGCGCATATGTATTTCTTGACTGGCCAATACAGCTAAAGGTCTGATCTTTTTTCCCGATTTAGAACCATAACTTAGACATGCCTCATGTGTTTCAAATTGGGAACAACGACATAGACCTATGTGCCCATAGATCTCAACATATACACTCCAGTGATACTTCTTAATGACCACATTTCGCTGCCCAATCAAGACTAATACTCCTACACTACGGCCTAAAGACGCCCCATACGTGGAGTGCGCGTTCACAGAGTAAATTTCACCTCCCGCGTCATGTTGAAAATTTCGCCGTATTTCCTTGCTGCACAGCTAATTTTAATGAAAGAGTAACAGGTCCTATTTCCCGTATATGCTGCCCTTACAATTATAATATTTTGGAAGAATTTCACATGGGAATTCCAAAAATACGTAAGCGATAACAGCCATATGCAAAATTACGTAAAAACACAGTCAACAGCAAAACGATCTTCAACTCGTCATTTCATAAAAATAAGAGATAAACTCACAAAATAAAACCATAGAGTTTTAGTTACCCTACATGATATCTGTCATACCAAATATTATAAAAAATAACAGCGAAATGAAAAAGTTAAACCAACGGTTTTTCAGATGTATTTTTCATTTTACGATGTGTCTAATCAGCTCGATTTCCCATAGAAAACAATGGCGTTTAATGTACTGAACAGACCGTACAACTCTCGCTCGTTCAAATGTCTCAATTCTGAACATGTTTTAGTTGCATTTTATTTTTTCGATCGCTGAATTTTTGCTCTTGCCCTCAATAAAATGGCGATCTTACGGCGTTTGCATATGCAGAATCAGGGTCTTATATTGACGCATTTTAATCGGTTAGCGTCTCTTAAATTGTACAGACCAAATACTTGTCAAGTTTTTTGTAATTTATACGGAATTTTGGCGAATATCAACTATGAAAATTCCAGTAAACTGCAATAATAACACAGAACAGAGGCGAACCGGCACCGAGTCTCCACTGCAATCGTGCAGTGAACGTTATCGATCGATATTCTTTTGTCAGAAATTGTTACATTGTTGTCTCACTCACTCGCGTGTAGTTCCCAGTTCACAATGGCGCCAAACTACGCCAAAGTGCGCCAAAATGTGCTTAAACGTACGTAAAACTATCACCAAAACTGAAAAAAATGTCGTCGATATACTTTCAGTACAGGAAACCAACGGATACCTTGATGTTAAAGTGTATAAGTCAATATACGGGTAATTGTGGAAATGTTTATGACGTGACCTCAACACACGAGCGCCCGGCACGAACGGCACCCAAACAGATTTTCGATCGATAATCTATTGAAAATAAATTGATACAATGTTCGCCGTCGTTAATAGCGAACGACTGATAGCGCTGTAACCTAGGGATTATGCTTCGCGGAATACCATACTCTCAGGCATACTCTTGGGCCGTAGTGCTATTACAAGTGGGGACTATGTCATTGTCAATGACTTGTTTCAGTATATTTTGATAAATATCAGCTGTCAGCATTGACATGTTAACGTGCCCCTCCCATCTTATTACCGTAAATTATCGACAATCAACTTTAGAGAAACACATATCATACGTATAGAAGTTGCTTAGAATACTGCAACCTTTCGTACGTTTATTTTCCACTTAAACCCTTTGCACCCCAAGGTCCTGGGGTGGAGTTGACATTTGGAAGCACTAGCATGACGTCTGACTTCTTAAATTAACAAAGACTGTCCCCCATACCATTATATTTTTGGAATCGCCATAAAATACTTGTCCCAAAGATATGCAAATTATGGTAACGTGACCTCATTAAGTATTCAACATGGCAGCCAATATGTAAAATATTGTATTTTTTCAACATTTTATTTTCATAGGAATTCCTCATTAATCCATCATTTTTCATCACCGAACCTGTTTTCTATCACGTCAGCATGGACTGAAATGAAATTATGACAAACATTTTGAAAAACACTGATATTTTGTATCATTTTGACCGGCTAAGTGTAATGTAAACAAAGGCTCTGTATAAGTGTTAGGTCGGTCAAAGCATAATGTAACATAACATCCAGCACCTAATATTATGAAATATTTCCCACAGTAAGTATTATATTTTGAATGACAATGACACACTTGTCCCAAAAGTATGCTAATACTGGTCATGTGACTTAATTAGGTATTCAAAATGGCCGCCAACAATATAAATTTATCATTATTTTTACATGTTTTCCAATTTTCCAGTAAAAGATAATCGATATTGTATCATATCCCAATGCTAAATCACATTTTATAGTCCCATGACCATGGACTTTTATGTAAACTTAATATATTATGATAAACTTTACACAGATTTGATAAACCTTACACAGATTTTCTTGTCTTCACTCATAAGTGAAGAATTACACACAGCGCCCTTGAATAGGGGTCAGACCGGTCAAGGTATCCTATTTTATAACATCTGACTATTGAATTTATCAAACTTTGTCCTCAATTGCAAGATATGTTTGGAATTGTAGTATTTCAGTTGCCCCAAAAATATGCAAATACTGGTAACATGGCCTCATTAAATATTCAAAATGGCTACCAGTATTCTAAATTTACAATGATATTACATATTGCTTCTCTTTCTGACGACAATCTAAAGAATTTATCACTTCCCATTTCTCAATTATGTCTAAATGTATATAAGATTCTGTTGTCTACAACTGATGGTTCCAGGAAAATGTTTGTGACATCATTTTTATGAACCCAATGGAAGTTCCGTTCAAATCACAGTGTACACTAACATTACAATCATTTTGCAAAACTCAGAATTTGATTATTCGAGTTTTGCAAACTTCATCCAATATACATGCAAAAACATAAGAATACACAATTTTATTGTAACCAAAAACAATATTTATTGTTTTTCTTTAGTAAAAAAGTAAAAACAATGTAGCAACGCCCTAAAATCAGACCAAAACCCTCAAAATGTCACAAGGGTGGGTTTTGTGGTATGTACATCATTAGTATAATAAAATTAGGTCTTAGAACACAACACTGTCAATGTTGATGATGTCGCTGTCTTTTATCATATTCTGAGCTATGCATGTCATCTCCAAGCCTTCCTCTTTCCATCCACCAACAGTAACATTGAAGAGAAAAAAATGCAGAAAGGTCTGCAGTATATTGTCTTTTCAAAGTACAGTACTGTATGTAAAACCTACTAAAACTTTCTGAGTTTGTTTTCTCAATTATAAATCGCATACAATAATTCTCATTCTGTCTTTAATTGCATTTTGACTGTCAACTCAGACCCCCTTATATGGCGTTATTATGATAACCTAGCACTGGTGGTGAGATATAATCTCGACATCATTATATTCTATTACATTTTACGTATTCAGAAACCACAAAGCATTTTGAAATACATACAATATCAGCGGATGTTTATAATTATTACAAAATGCGTTAACTAATGTTACAAAACGCGTTTTATTACAAAACGCTGATACCCTTATTACAAATCGCGTAAACAATATTTTATTACAAAATGCTGATATCCTTATTACAAAATGCGTAGACCATTTTATTACAAAATGCTGATACCCTTATTACATTTTGCGTAAGTTGTTACAAAATGCGTCATATTACAAAATGCCGCAGTACAAGGATATTGGCCTAATAAATGTGTAATTTTGCTATGAAACATTGTGCAGTAGTTAGTTGATGGTTCATTTGCATATTTAAAGAACTTTATAAGTAGTAATATTACTCAAGAATTACATCATTAAATTTGATGAAACGTGCTGCAGATGTTGATCCGATAGATATCGAATTTTACTCAGAAGCATTTTGCAGTCAAATTAATAAATAGCTCATTTGCATATTTTATGAAGTTTTGTAATTGGTCATATCACTCAGAAATAAATGCATGAAATTTGATGACATCTGCTACAGATACTGATCCGACAGATATCTGACTGTATTGTTAAGCATTTAGTTGTGTGAGGTTAATTAAGGGCTCATTTACATATTTAATAAAAATTGTAATTAGGTATATGAATCTGAAATTACAGCACCAAATTTGGTGAAACCTTTTACAGATATTGAGCTGATAAATATCTAATTGTCGCGTGAATCACTGAGCATCTTCAAGTCAATTAAGGGTTCATGTGTATATTTAATGAACTTTGTTATAAGTGATATTACTCCAGAATTACAGCATTAGATTTGATGAAACGTGCTACAGATGTTGATCTGATAGATATCTAATTGTCCCATGAAGCATTGAGCAGTGTCAAGTTAATAAACAGCTCATTTGCATATTAAATAAAGTTTTGTAATTAGTGATTTAACTCTGAGAGTACTGTGCGAAAGGTGATGAAACCTGCTACATATAATGATATAACAGATATCTGATTGTTCTGTGAAGCGTACTACTATTAATGAACCTGTTGTAAAACACGTGAGCACATTCAGTTCACATCTGGTATTTATTCGGATTGCTGAATTAGACACTTGCCCTCAATAAACGGCGATACTACGGCGTTTATATATGCGGAATAGGGTCGTTAATTGACGCACTTCGATCAGTTTGTGTCTCTTAAATTGTACTGTCCAAATAGCCGTCAGGTTGTTGTAAATTATGCCAAATTTGGGCGAATGTGACTGATGAAAATTCCAGTAAACTGCAAAAATAACACAAAAGGAGCCGAACGTAATCGTGTAGTGAACGTTATTGATCGGTTTTCTTTCATCGGAAATTGGCATTTTTTTATTGTTTTCTCACTCGCGTGTAGTTCCCCGTTCAAAATGGCGCCAAATAGGCCAAAGTGGGCGAAAGGGTGCTGAAACATAAACGTATAACCAAAAACTGAAAAAATGTGTCGTCGATCTAATTTCAGCACGACAAATAGAGGATACGTCAATGTTATGGTATGTACGTCAATGTATAGGGGTATATTCATGACGTGACCTTAACACACAAGCGGCACTCGAGCGTATTTCATTCAATTGTTTTTCGATAGTTTTAAACTATGTTTACTGTCGTCAATAGCGACTGGCGGAAAGTGGTTTGAGGTAAGAAATATGCCTCGCGGAATACAACACTCTTAGAATGCGTGTATGTAGCGTCCAACCGATTTATTGAAAATTGAAAATTGAAATCAAATTCAAAATGCAATTTTCATTTTAATGAAATAACAACCAATTTTAATATTCGTTTTTGTAGACAAGAATTTTATTTTACCGATTTTTGGTATGATGGCCAATCAATTCCCAAAATATTAAACAGCCTTTTGGCATAGAAAGCAACATTTGAAATGTTTCAAATCGAAAATTATTGTCATTTTTTTTTCGTTGAAAAAAAACCGATTGACGGCCCCTTTTAAATAAAGCTTCTGCTATTTCATTATTAATGAAACATAATTCTGTTTCGCCTTCTTTATATTTGAATCTGAAAAGCAATTTTCAGTGAACACAAATTAAGCTTTAATCACTTAATTCTGTTTCATTCATAAGATTTGAAGACACAAGCTCGGGTTTACTTTTATTAAACGTTCCTTGTTTCATATTTTGATTTTAATTTATTTTTTAAAAATAATTTTGTCATTCTCAACAAAGCATAAATTTCAATTTTATTCTATCTTAACATAACAAAAATGATATTTCTTCCGATTTTTGTAAAATATAAAATATAGGATAATTTTGACATTTGAAGGAGAACAAAAATGATTAGAATGGAAACTCGTTAATAATAAATCATGTACAACTAATTTAAAATGAATTCGCTGTTCAATTTGTTACTTGCGAAAATTGAAAATTGAAAATGGTAAGTTTCAACCGTTTTCATTTTTTTTGAAAATGGTCAAAAACGACTTACATGTTATTTCAATTTCTTTGCTGTTCCTGGCCCTCTACCGGCCAGTGGGCGAGCAGCGATGCGTGCGAGATTTCCGGCTTCCGTAAACGCAAGAACTGCGGTAAATTTAAAATGGAGTTGTCTTCCTTAGTCTCTGAAGAGTTTATGCGGCAAATGGTTGTTTTTGAAGGTAAAACACACCGCGAGATAGCATGTACTTTGAAAGACTTGTTTCCTGATCATAATCTGTCAGGATTAAGCGAGAGATCAGTGCGCAGATTTTGTGAAATACATGAAATTAAGCGACGCCACACGCTGAACAATGACCAATGATTAGTACAACATTTACTGTTAACATAACGAGCACTAGCAACGCTCAAAATATGCCCTAAAACAAAAATCCTTATAAGCGTCCAGAAACTCCGGTCGATGCTGGGTCATGTTAATTATAATATGACACCACACACCGGATCGCTCACTATAGAGTCAGTCAATAGTGGCTAACTCTCTCAATGACGAATCTGGCTTCTCCTCCTCGAGGACGAAGATGACTTCATCACACAACCAAGCGGAGGGGACACAAAACAAGAGAGCGACTGATGAAGGAACCCCAATTTTTGGTTCCGAAACACCGTTAAGACGAATCACTCAATCAACAAACCGGTTTACCGGGGACCCAGATCACATGACTAGGGTCAAAGCACTATCGATTCACCGGTGTCTCGCAATGTATTCCACACAAAATAAATGCAATGGTCCTTTTTATTCACCATATCGTAATAGGCCTACTAAACATTCTTGGTAGAGCCGATGTGTGGAGTTGCCCTCAGTTTCCTTTATATCGTCTTCGGTGGCCAGTCTTCCGCAGTACATGCAGTAAGCGCGGGAACAAGTATGCGTTGCGGAAACCGGAAGTCTCGTACACATTGATGCTGCTCGCCCACTGGCCGGTAGAGAGGCCGGGAACAGCAAAGAAATTCAAATCAGTCGTCTTTCGACCATTTTCAAAAAAAATGAAAAGGGTTGAAACTTACGATTTTCAATTTTCAATTTCTAATTTTCGCACGTTCCAAAGTAAATTGCAAATTCCTCTTAATCGGTAAGACATGATTTTATTTCAAAGAGTTTCCGTTCTCTTCATTTTGTTTTTCATCAAATACATACAATGTCCCGTAATCAATTTTACGAATCTTTAAATAGTACTATTTTTTATTTTAGATTAGGTAATATTTTGATACTGGTGATGATTTTTTTGTTTTGTTGAAAATGAAAAAATCATTTTAGGATACAAATTGTAATATGAAAAAAGCAACTTTCCTTAAAAATAATCCAGAACACGTGATTTTGAAATTTAAGAAATAAAATAGAATTAATAGATTAAATTTTATTTTGTTTTCACTGATAATTGCATTTCGGATTCAAAATATGAACAAGGCGAAACAGAGTTATGTTTCATTAATAACCAAATAATAGAAGCTTTATTAAAATTGGTCTGTCAATTGGTATTTTCAATTAAGATGAATATGAAAAATAAAATTCTATTTCAATCATTTAAATAACGCTTTTTGTGCTAAAATGCATTTTAATATTTTTTGAGAATTGATTGGCCGCGAAAACCGTACCAAAAATCGGTAAAATAAAAATTTTGTCTGAAAAAACGAATATTAAAAATTGGTTGTTATTTCATTAAAATGAAAATTGCATTTTGAAGGTGATTTCAATTTTCAATTTTCAATAAATTGGTTGGACGCTACGTACACGCATTTCTGAGGCATACTTTCGGCCTGCAGTGAATTGAATCAGCGAGAAAGATTATTGGGGAAGAGCTTATATTAAGATATATATATTATATATATATTATATATTATGACTGTTGATATCAGTTTTGACGGAATAGATTGGAACCTATCTATCCGGAAAAATCTTTAAATGTTTTGTCAAATATTTGCTCGAAAACGATCCTTATCGACATTTGGAGAGTTCGGAATCTGTTGACCAAACGTTTCACTTGGCGGAGACTTTGGCAAGAATTGATTCGAAGCCGAATTGATTACTTCCTTACTAGTAACTCTCTTCAACAAGGTGTCATCAATGCTGATGTTGTGTCTTGTGTTGACTCAGATCACTCTGCAATTACACTTTGTATTAAAAATAGTCGAGTACATTTGGCCGTTCTTATTGGAAATTAAATTACAGCCTCTTGATAGAAGATGTGTAAAACACCTATTTTTAAATGACTTCAATACCAGGGTAAATTGATGTAATAGCGAGATATGAAATGTGGGGGTCCTAAGGGTAATACGAAGGTGACGTCTATCTGTTCTTGTAAACAGAAAGCTGAAGAGAAAAGATACCATTACAAGTTTCGAAACACAGCTCAACAACCTTAAAAAGTTGGGTGAGCGTGTAATCCCTGTAAGCATGCTGAAGGTTAATTTGAAGTTACTCGTAAAGAACTGCAGAGTGAACTTGATAGTATAACTGAAGGAAATATCATTAGGGCTAGATCAAACTGGTACGAATTAGGGAAAAGAACACTAAATAATTCCTTGGCCTTGAGAAAGCAAACTCTAAATATTCCCAAATCACCAGAATCATCAACAACTTTTAAAGATTACGCAATTTAATGACATTTTAAAGGAAATCAAGACTTTCTGCAGGGCTCGAAATTAGCGGTAGTCCCGCGTCCACAGACTACCAACTTTTCCCTTGGGCTACCAAAACCCATGAAATGGTAGCCCACACGGACTACCAAAGCCAGGGACATGAAATTACTTAGTGGGCGACATGATGTTGATCGCTTTGAGATGACCGACGCTCATACAGTCAACCCAGCTGGACACACAAAGGCCAGACTATTACCTTGTTATGCATTAAAAGGCGACAGTACAGTCGAATTTGTTTCTACAAACTTTCAATAAATATTATTATTACACACCTACTGCTGTAACCTATGGGAGTATGACCGTCCAATAACTTCCGTATTTTGTATAGTACGCGGAGTCCCGAATACGGGAGACGCGCGACGCGCTTTCAGGGGTTGGTTGCAATTTTATTTCAACAATCGCGCGCGTTCAACTCATATCGCGCGTGCGGTATCCCTCAAAATTTACCATAGAATTAGTTTATACGGACGATTAATGGAGGAACTTGTATAATAATAGGGTTATACTCAAAATACGGCCCTGTATGGACTCGGGCTCAGTGAGTAACGTATTGGCTCGCCTTCGGCTCGTCTAATACGTGACTCACTGAGCCCTCGTCCATACAGGGCCGTATTTTGTGAATAACCCTATATTATCTGAACTGATGTACTTAGATGACAGGCTCAGAAAATGAATGCCAACGAAAATTTATTTTCACAGTTATTTTATCACAATGTTACGACCACAATTGAACACAAACTTATCCAAACTGCGAAGAAAAAGCTGTCGGGCCATCCACAAATGACGGCTTCCTAAGTGTACGAGATCATGCCATGATAGTGTACTATGGTGGAGAAGTATAGCCAAAAATGCCACGAAAGTATTAGGAACCAAGATGTACCAAGTTGTAATCCTGAAATTCATCGGCAACCTATTTTAAGCCATATTATGTGTACACTTTCTGAGTGAAAATTTGTCATGGCGAACATCACAATTTGCATAGAAGCTCTGCGTATGTGTGAATAGGACGCGTTACCGTTGTCCACTACACATGCCGTACCATTCTCCTAAGGCTATGATCTACAGGTATTGATGTCAAATGACTAGAAAAGTCACTTCATAGATAGGATCATGAAAAAAAATCTTTGATTGTCTAGATATCAATAAAAATATATTTTTACAAAAAACCTCTTCACTCATGCTTGGGCTACCAGATCTTGTCACTGGGCTACCAACTTCAGAAAATGGTAGCCCAATCGGACTACCAGGGAAAAAAGTTTATTTCGAGCCCTGCTTTCTATACACCTTTGCAGTAGTAATCGCAATGAAAATATTTTGATTGATGACTTCATTGGAAAAGTTGATTTGCCAACTTGAAGGATAACTGGCGTAGACAAAGAATCTTGTGACGGCCCAATACAGAAGCGTGAACTCACTCAAAAGTATGCCAAATATAAAATCCCCAGCAGATGATGGTCTCTCAGCGGAATTTTAGTCAAGTTGTGGCCTCTTGTAGGCTCTTTGGTATCAAGGCTCTCGATATTTTTATGGAAAATGTGAACTCTCTAATGGTCAACGCACAGGTGTTATTACTCTTATTAAATCAATTGATAAGCTGAAGGCAAATAAATGACAATTATTATTATAGAACAAATGTTAACAGTTGTTACTTAGGAATCCATAAAATAAATCAAAAACTGAATTATGTTTTAAGTAAAAAAAACCGTGGTTACCAAAATGGTTACCATGACAACATACAACAAAAATGAACATAAAGTTCATGCTGTGATAAATACACTTAGGAGAGCATTTGCATAGTAACTAAGATAACTTTTAATGGATTTTGGAAAAAAGTTGACATTTTAAAACGCAAATATGTTACTATGGAAACACAGGGCAGTAAAAATGGATATCATGTTTTGTCTTTCTAAGCCAAAATAAGCCTTTTGGGCAATATCCTGTTGATAACTGGATTTTTACACTTGATATTTGGTCTTTCTAACCCAAAATATCCCTTTGATATAACACATTCTGTTGATTACTGGATTTTAGGTGGAATCTTTGAAAAACTGGTAATTTTTACTCCTGAATGGTTGCCATGGAAACATCTCACATCAAAATGAGTGTGATTTTTTGTTGTGCTAACCAGAAAAATCCCTTATTATCAATTTTTACATCAATCAATAGTTCTTTAATAGGTATTAGGGAAAAAGTAACATTTTCAATCCCAAAATAGTTACCATGGCAACTCGAAACATTAGGATAAGTTGGTTTTTGTGTTATCTGACCCAAACGCCCCGACCAGATAATTTTCATATCAATCAAAGTAACTTTTCATGGGATATTAGAAAAACTGAAATTTTCAACCCCTAAAATGGTTACCATGGAAACATGGGGCAGTGAAATCGATATCATATTTGGTCTTTTCACCCCAAAATACCCTTTATGTTGAAATTTTCGCGGAAATTGAACCTTTTATTATTCGTGTTATTATTTCTATATAATACTTATATTATTTATTATTATTTGTCTTTATGTCATCATCATCAAACACTCATATGTGCGTTTCTTAAACATCAAACACTCACATAATGAACTACATGTATACCATACATAAATTTCACACATTATTTGAGTAACTTTCAGTTATTAAGGGTCAGACATGTTGTGTTGCCTACGGACAGTCATTATGTTTGTAGATTGACCTCGTTTGACGATTGACTTGACCAAAGTTGACGAAACTTGCTACATACATTAGATACTATGATATAACACTTTTCAAAGTCATTAAGTATTTTAACTTCAGGCAATACCTAATTTGTATGTTAATGAACTTTCCTAACTAGGGATGTTTATCTGAATTGACTCCACCAAAGCTGACGAAACTTGCTATCTACATTAAATATACTATGACACAACATTGTTGCAACTTGTTAAGCATTTTTACGTCAGCCGATTCCTGAGTTGCATTTTAATGAACTTTACTATTTGAGTATATATATCTTGATTGACTCAACAAAGGTTGAGGAAACTTGCTAATTACTTAGAAAATACTGTGATGCAACATTATTCGAAGTCATTTAGCAATTTTACTTCAACCAATTCCTCATTTGCATACTTAATGAACTGTCCTTATTAGGGATCTTTACAAGGTTTACTCGATCAAAGTTGGTGAAACATGCAATGTACATTGATGATGCTAGGTTAAAACGATATTGAAAGTAATTTCGCATTTTCGTGTCAGTTAATTTATAATTTGCATAACTAATGAGCTTTCACAGTTTTGCATACAGAGCATAAATGACTTGACCAAAGGCAATTACACTTGCTATATAAAGTGATCAAACACTGACAGAAGTCAAAGAAAGTATTTTTAATCCAGCTATTTACACATTTGTATACTTAATGATCTTAAGAGTTACTCTGTAATATCTCTCTTCGACAAATGATCACTGATGGCATCGGTGACATGGGGCCTTAGTAGTGACCACTACCTATCTGACATACAGATTGATATATGGCGGGTGCCACATGTGGGGCAGGATGCGCTTACTATTTTTGAAACACCTGACATCACTTCTTAGTCTTTTGGCAAGAGGTCCATATATATTTCTTTCATGAATTTGACTTGGTTTGTGTACCGTCTATTACTGTCTGTTCTGTGCTGTTTTGTGTCTATGTTTACAATTATTGTCTTAAAAATTCTGACCTAGTGTTATTGGATTATGGATTGGTATGATAGCGATTTTTTTTCATGATGTTGATCAAGCAAAACTTTCAATGAAATTGCAAACATGTGGCAAAAGTTTAAAATAAGGCAAAACTGCAACATATAATGAAACAAGTGAGCATTTTCAGTTCATATCTGGTCTACTGTGACATGAATATGAATTAACACGGTCTCATGAGCAGTGCTTGTTAATTATTTGGTCATTGAATATCAATTCTTTTGGCCATATCGCCAGAATCGTTTCACCTTTTTTTATTAGTCTATCATCCAACGGGCGTTCGCCCAGTTACTGGATGAGCACAACATCCTGCTAGAGTCTTGAATTCACCGTCCTTAAACAGTGAGTCATTAACTCCGGACCAAGGCGGTCTTGAACCGGGTCTCGAACTCACGATCCTCATATTGTGCGTTCATTACCTTAACCACTGGTCCAAGTTGTCTCCAACATCTGAGGTAACCTTGCATTCGCATATACTTCATCATACTGTAGTACATATTACTATACGTAGTATTTTGGGCAAGGCTTGCTATTTAATTGTTCATTCGTGTCTTTAAAGGATTATATTTTATTCCAAAAAATCAATAATTATCCAAATTAAAATATTTCCCGTATACTAATAGTATTACAGGGCACAATTTTACGAGTGGTATAGCCACAAAGTGATGACGTCGAAGATCTGCGTACTTATGGAAATGAGGTCAAAGTTATGTTCTAAAAGGGGCGATAAATTATTTTGGGGGTAAGGAATGGGGGCTTGGAAACTTAGGGGGAAATGATTGAAATAGAAGGTCCCATTTTTTACTATCTTCACTCCATTCCCTCATTTTGTAGTATCCCATTACTCTATCCATGTCTTCTTCAGCCAGCCTGATACCTAGGCGGAAGCAACGGTTGATTGATGACAAGGGAGAGAAGTGTTATTTTTAGTTACGTTTTTTTACACAACAACTATTACCGCTGCCGGGGTCGAACCCAGCACCTCCAGCATGTGAAGCACTACCTACATACTGCACTCCACGAAAACACGTTGCCAGAAAGGGATGCAATGTTTCATATAAACGTTAGGATGATAATGCTAAGCAGGAACTGATTAATTTATAATGTTCACTTGTAATGATTTGAAAGTCTTTTACGCATTTTCCTTCTTTTATTGAATTTATGCCTCTGCATTGATTGCTTTATTGCCTGTCTTTATTTTTTTCTCTGCATTGTCGTGTTTGTTGTATGTGCAGATTTGTTATTGTTTGAATATTTTTCATATTATTTGTTGTATTTGCACAGTTAAAGTATAAAATTGTCACTTGTTTAGGATGTTTTATATGTTGAAAACTTTGTGTTTGACTTTTATTTTGAATTTGACATTTGCTGCCTTTTTTACAATACGAAAGGTGTGTGTTTCCTTTTTTGACAGAATACACTTTTATATAAAATTGGTTCATCACTCAACATGTATGAAATGCAATATTTCATTGCTATTGTAGATGAGAACGTGAACAACAATTCGTTGGATATGCCACGGAAATAACATAAAAATCTCACCCATCTACGACGAAATTCGCTAAAATATAATAATTTAAGGTCCATATGAAGAGCTGGAAATCTTGACTACCGCAGCGACAGCGAGACAAACGACAATTTGAGAGCATTTTTTTAAATTTCTCGAACTTCCTTTTCTATGCGTATTTCTCGGACCAACAAGGATTTGCAGTTTTGTAGGCACGAACTTCGTCTGGTTTGTGCATTCCCAGTGTCACACATCAGCGGCAGTGGCCTCCTGAGTTGTAAACTTAGGCGTGATATTAGTTTTTAGACCGTCTCAAAACATTTGGCATAATATGGTGTTAAGTGCAGAGTTGCAATGAATCGATGAAGGGGACTGTAAACTTGAAGGACAGAGAATTGAAATACGTTGAACAAGTAAAATCCACGCCTCAGCTTTATCGTCGAAACGCCTCCGCCACATGAACTCATAAAGATAAGTTAGAAATAAGTCTGAAGATGTGAAGCCAATCCAAGTTCGCATGACATGCATCCACATGCCTTCAAAGGTGTTGGTGTGGGCGAAGGTTTTAGGATCCACAAAATGAAGACAATGATTAGCGGTGAAATGAGAGAACTGAGGAGACTTGGACAACGAAGAATAAGGCCCCTGTCACATATCAGAATAATACTGTAACCTGGAGGAACAATTCGATAAAGTATTGGCATTACGTACGCCGGTCAACAGAAATTAAAAAGCAAGCACAAATATCGCGACCAATGACTCCAATCACCAAATGTCTGTCACTGTGTCGACTCAAGCTGTATTTGGACTTCCGGAACTTGAATTCATTATAGAGTTGTTGTTTTTTACATCCGTGTATTCATAAATTTCCATAATACAGCCTGGCTAAAAATCTATTGGGAGGCATGATCGCAAAGATAAAGGGAAAAAATTGTGGACAAAAAATTAAACCAATCAATAACAGAGTTTGAACTAATGTAGAGTGTGATTTTCAGTCTGTAGAAGAAGTAATGCAAATGAAAACATACAAAGATTTTTCGACCGTCATATTGATTATTATTTGCATTTGAATAAACTCTTAATTCTGTTATGTAACTGTGTGCCGTCTTTGGCAACGGCTATATTGAATAGGGGTCAATATGGCCATTGCCGTCGGGGTTAGTTTGTAGATGACAACAAGTTTGATGAATAAAACGTGAGAGGGGACGTATTGTAACCGGAATGACACGGAATTATTGCCGCGATCATATGAACTAACTACCCCTAACCCTAAAAAGTCTGTGATGGTCTTCATTTGCTTGATTTTGTGTCGGGTGAAGCACAGCGGGAGCCAGAAATTGGGGTGAGCTGACAAAACTGTCGGAACTCCGCTCGCTTCGCTCGCTCTGTTCCGACAATTTGGTCAGCTAACCCTAATTCCTGGCCCCCACTGTACTTCACCCGATACAAAAACTAAGCAGTCGGAGATTGTGACAGTGATTTGAAGAAAGTGCAAATTTATATTATTTTAACCTTATTAGTTAGTCAGTGCCGCAATTACGGGGCGTCTGTGTTTTGTGTACGGCGATTTTGACGCCATCAGTTTGTGGCTATACCACTTGTAAAATGGTGCCGTATTACAGTACTAAGTGTGGTTTGTGAGGCATATAAATTTACATATTTACTCAATTTTACAATAGGCCATATTTAAGGCATTGCTCAACAAGATGCCATGTGCATGGTTTTTCAGAATACAGTCATACCTTTCAAGATTTTCTGTACACCAAATCTTTCAAATCAACGGCCATCGAACACAGTGACTACATGAGTTTCACTTTGATTCATTTATTAAGTGTCTGTTTTTTCTCATTCAGCAAAATGTGTAAAAGGCATGGTTAATTTGTTAGTTTTGAATTTTTTCAAATAAAGCAAATGTATTTAACATCTTTTTCATCTGTAGGTTTAATTCCCTAAGTAAATAACCTTAGTTCCTGAACACTTTTTTAGCATTTTTAGGACACATTTGATATACCAATATGAGGTTATCGTATAACTCCCACATTTGGTAAACCAATGTGAGGTTATCGTATAAGCTTAACTTGGTGACGTGTATATATATATATAATATATATATATATATATATTATATATATATATATATATATATATATTATATATATATATTTATATATATATGTGTGTGTGTGTGTGATGTGTGTGTTTGTATTTATGTATGCATGTATGTATGTATGTGTGTATGTGTGTGTTTCTGTGTGTGTGTGCGTATTGTATATCCGTCAACATCAAAAACTCGCGAACCTCTACACTTTTAAATTTGGTATTTTCTGTGTGGATGTATCCTGGGCTATAGATCACGGGCACTCTGTTGTTCTGAATTGATTGTCTGAATGAACTAAGCAGCTTATATGTATATACGAACTTTGATGATAACCTTTCTCATAACTGTGTAAGAAATTTATAACAGAATGCCGTTCAGATTGAAATGCTTACTTAGCTACAACACCAGATCAAGGTCTGACAGTGTATACGTGAACGTCATAAGCGACCACATCGACCGCATTCTTTCGATGCTGATATAAACGCCACGCGTACGTACGCTCGCGCGACCTGCACTGTGTCGTTTAACATGATGATGTATATACATAAGGGTGTGCAAATCATTTCTGGACGATATTTTTACCGATGAAGTGAGTCGAATTCCGTCGCGAAAATGACGTATCAAATTTGAAATTGTATCGTAGCACACATCAAGTTATGAAAATGACAGACATGTAGTAGATATTCAAAATATGACCGAGAATAAATGCGTCGCTCATCCTGACTATGTTCGTCACAAATGGCCGTTTTGCGGTAGTGACTTTGGATGTTCGAAAGTCGCAAAATAGGCTACGTAGCAAATGCCGTTCTGTGGTTTCGTCATGTGCAGAAGAAAGGACATTTTTTAAAGTTCCATTTCTCTTCATAGTAAAAGCCTTCCAATATAATATTCCAAAGAAGAACAATAAGTTTTTGTCAGTTTTAGTGAAAGCTTTTCAATAGAACCTGAAAGATTTTTTCAACTGTACATTCTTATTTACTCTGTTTTGGTCGTATTGAACGTGAACAAGCGTGGCAGGACAAGGGTTACATTTTCACATTTTTCTTTGTTTTAATCATGTATTTTACGTTCTATCGTCAGTGAGTTACATTGCAAAAATAAAAAAAAATTGTTAACCTTTTGCGGACGTTTTAGAGTGTAATAGTATCTGTCCCCCTGTCCCCCCTTTTTGGGTCGTCCCCGCCTCAGTGACAAGCACTAAGAGGCAGGTAATGGGAAACCGCCATGTATCGAATTACGAAATCTGATTGGCTGGACCATGGGGCGCTATCATTGGCCGTTCAATTTTACTTTGAAGTAAAGCTAAAATTATCAGTTTCATGATGCGAACGTGGCTAGAATTCAACCAAGGATATAATAACCATACTTACAAGTTTTGAAATATTGACAGGCATCAGACTAGACTAAAAAGCGCGCGATTAAAAAAGATGCATTATGTGCGGACATGCGCAATTAACAACTTCCGGGAGACCAAAAAATATCTCTCATTTCAAAATGGCGGTTTGCCTGTATCTCGTCTTACTACGTGCTGCGTCTAGTCACGTGAGACGCAGTGATCAGCGAATCCTTTTTTGTAACGCACATTGTCAGGTTCTATGTTCATATGAGCATACCGTTGTATACATTTCTGAGCCCGGGACAGCAGACAACAGTTCCGAGGCGCTCGCGTGCATGGCTGTCGTCGCGTGCACTTTCCATACCCAGCCACCGAGCTCATGTACACAGCAGTCATAGCAACGTACCATCGTTGTCACTCTCCGCCGCATGCGGTAAATACGCGCTGGTAAGAACTCTGCCGTGAATGCCACGGTGTAGAATGACCGGGGTGAAAGAAAGAATAATCGATTGGGTGAACAAGCAGAATGAGACTGTTTCTATTGCCTTTTGTGATACCTCATTTCTGTAGACGCTATAATTTTGTTTTTAGATCACGATGTACTATAGTATTAAGCTCTCCGGCGCCAACAGAAACTAAAATACGAAATCATGTTTATATGCTTCTACACCATCATTTAAGAACAACAGAAGGCCCGCGTATAGAAAGAATTGTGTTCAAATTAATTCTGCATGGCCAAATTAAGCAAATGAGCTTAAAAAATTTGAAAGTTGTAAAAAGTTACTAACCCAAGAACTGCTCTTTTTATTGCTTGGAAATGAGTGTGCAAGTACCTTAGGTGGACCTTATTCGATGTTATGTATATCATAAAGATGTCTTAAATGTTGTATTTTTGCTGAATTGTTTTGTTTTTTTTTCCCTCAGTTTAAATAAACATTTCTTCTCTTTCTATTGCTTTCAAAATTTGGTTGGATGTTTGCAAGGGTGTTACCTTTTAATTTGTTGAAATTACGACAAAATGAACAAAACTTCCGTTTCTGGGGCAATTTTGTCCATTTTAGTCAATAATGTTTTCTTTAATGCCCAGAAATCATAATAGTTGAACATGTGTATGGTGGCCTGGAGTTGTCACTATAAAACTACGTCTAAATTATTATTGTATGTTCATTTTATGTCAAATATTATTTAAAAAGCAATTTTTTAACAAACGAATTCTTGCGTAATAAGTGATATCGAAACAAAAAACGAAAAACTATCACAAATAAGTCAAAATAAATTTGAAAAAAATAATTTTTATGTTCCTTCACAAGGAAAAAATCAACATTAGACATTGAAAACAAATATTGGTTGTTTGGAGATTTTATTTGATTAAATAAGCAGGAACATTTCATTTGAAATATTTTTAAGAAACAAAAAAAATCATAATTGAAATGAAAATATGATAAAGTGAAATTAAAATGAAAAACATTTCACGTGAAATAAAGAAATTGAAAGTTAAATGAAAAAAAATTAAAGTAAAATTGAAAATAAAAATTCAAAGTAAAACGAAAATAAAAGTAAATTCAAAGAAAAAGAAAATTAAATTCAAAGTAAAATGAAAACGAAATGTATTTCAACTAAATAAAGTAATATTTAAAGCCTAATCACTTCGCTCAATGATATTGCCTATTGTATGAAGGATTGGAAAGGATGCGAGCATCGTTGCGGCATATCATGAGCAAAGTAGCCTTTTAACACAATGTACAGGGGAGGGAGGTGGGATAAAAAAAAAACAAAACAAAAACAAAAACAAAAATAAAACAAAAATAAAACAAACAAACCAAACTTTCCTTTCCGCTACCGTCATGACTTACAAATGGTTCCTTAACAGTGTACCTCCTAGCTCCCTGCGTTCTCTGCCCTGGCTGTGTGAGGAATGACACCTTGTGTTCCCTGGGGACTACTTTATACTTTGTTGTATTCATGAATATTTATGAGTTCACACCTGGCGGAATATTTTCGCTATGTGCTTAGGCTTTGAATAAAGTAATATTTAAAGCCTAATCACTTCGCTCAATGATATTGCCTATTGTATGAAGGATTGGAAAGGATGCGAGCATCGTTGCTTCACACCAAACACAACGTATTCCTTTACTGAAACCTAGTCCATCATGAACTCTCAACCTCCCAATCCTTATTCTCCCAATCCTAATTCTCCCATTCCTCACTCCCCATCCTCACATCGATATAAAATAAAGGACATTGAAGAAATCATTTCACAAAAACTTCCCAGCCATTATACTATACCCTGACTTATATAACCTCCGGTATCAATCTGTCATAGATAGCGGATGCAATGAACTTGCCGAATTATTTGCATAACAAATTCTTCTGACGTGTCACAGGAGCTGGCGATGGGTAGTCGTAACAATCCCCTTTAAAGATGCCCTTGCACGGAGTTCCGTACTCCGATACTTTTACCCTTCGGAGAGCCAAAGGTAAAATGGGATTATCTGGCAGAATTTCAGTCAACAAATGCTAAGCTGCAAATGATTATGTACTTCTCCTGCAATATACACATTTAGGTTTCTAAAGGTCAAGTCGTCATGGGAAACTTACTCCTTCCTGCCAAAACTGCTTCTATGTAGAAACACGCGTGTCTGATCCCGTCTGGGGGCGCCCTCTGGCTTACCCAGGTAAAGGTTATCCGACGCTAAACACTGATCAACTGTATAATACATCTTTCAGTTTGGAAAGCCAAACTGAGCAAAAAGCCCTTGTAAAATTTATAGAGGGCACCCCCAGACAGGATCCTGCAACTGGCAGGCGGCCGTAAGGCCAGGGCTTTTAGTATTCGCCCCCCTGTCTAAGGGAACCACTACTGAGAAACTGCAATCTATTTTGCATTTACACTTTAATGATCTTCTGCAAACTTATACCACAACAAAATTCCCTCAGGAATTGACACAATAGATAAAGAACTTCAACTCTGTCGCTGAGATGTACTAACTGACTTCTCCAACTCGTCGAACTTTTTTTTTTCTTTTTCTGTAACTCCGACAGTTGGAGCCGCATCTACAAGCACATACACAGAAAGGCAGTTTCACAACAGCACACCTCAAATGTTTACAAGTTTCCTCTCCGAAAACTGCAACGGTGGGCATTACATACATCACCTTACTATAAGCTTACGTTCAATCCCTCACAGGGAGAAATCCGTCACGATTTAGCCATGGCCGTGACCGTGACCACAGTTACTACATCTTCCATACTCTCGCAGGGAAGATAGGGTGGGCATCGCATGCAGCCACCTTACTGTACATTCCGTCCCTCACAGGGACTACATCATTCCCTCGCAGGGAAGACAGGGTGGGCATCGTATGCAGCCACCTTACTGTACATTCCGTCCCTCACAAGGGACTACATCATTCCCTCGCGGGGAAGACAGGGTGGGCATCGCATGCAGCCACCTTACTCTACATTCCGTCCCTCACAAGGGACTACATCATTCCCTCGCGGGGAAGACAGGGTGGGCATCGCATGCAGCCACCTTACTCTACATTCCGTCCCTCACAAGGGACTACATCATTCCCTCGCAGGGAAGACAGGGTGGGCATCGCATGCAGCCACCTTACTCTACATTCCGTCCCTCACAAGGGACTACATCATTCCCTCGCAGGGAAGACAGGGTGGGCATCGCATGCAGCCACCTTACTCTACATTCCGTCCCTCACAAGGGACTACATCATTCCCTCGCAGGGAAGACAGGGTGGGCATCGCATGCAGCCACCTTACTCTACATTCCGTCCCTCACAAGGGACTACATCATTCCCTCGCAGGGAAGACAGGGTGGGCATCGCATGCAGCCACCAAATATACATTCCATCCCTTACGGGGAAAAGAAAAATTGTGGGCGTTGTAAGAAACTGTGCAAGAAACTCTTAGACTTCATTTATTAACTCGTAATATATGCATTTTCAATTCTCTCACATGAAAGTAATGGGACAACGTTACGTGCCCAACGTGGGCTAAACTTGCAATAGTATAATTTGCCGTACAGCTAAAATGAGTAGCCCACTGCCAGACACAAATTGTAATGATGAAGAGCTATGTCACTGTCATCTAGGGTGTGCATCCACGCTGTCATATGGTCTTTGTAATATCTGACATAAACTCCATCCACAATACTCGGCTCAGTCTAAAAATACACATACCTGAACGCTTTCTTTACCGGGGGTTGGACATCCCCACTAATGTTGGTGGACGCTATACCGGCAAACGCACGTGGCACAGTAAGGGGAGCTGAGTGCCCGGCACAGGTGGCCATGAACGTAGCAACTGCCAGAACTAGTCGTTGAGTCTGGGTTTCTCCATGCGCTGAAATGCCTGGGCATGGCAGTCGCCGAGGTTGCACTGTTGGTATGAAGGGTGGAAGCTGAAACCATCCTGAGCTCGTTGTGTCGGCGCCATGGCTGTGTGAGGAATGACACCTTGTGTTCCCTGGGGACTACTTTATACTTTGTTGTATTCATGAATATTTATGAGTTCACACCTGGGGAATATTTTCGCTATGTGCTTAGGCTTTGAATACAGGGTTAAGCTTACTAATTACGGAGCTCTCACTCTAGTCTATGGTTAACCGGTTGGGCTTGATTTACATGTACTTGGCCGAACATGGAGGTCGGTCAGAGCAACTACAAGCTTAGCTGTGTAGTCTGATTGCCCGAGCACAGGGCATCGAGAGCAATATTCATTTATTAGTTATGAATATGATCAATACATATTTTTTCATTATACAAGCCTTACCTGTGTCTAGTTTGTGCGTATTACTAGTACTTTACCCTAGCTATCGGTGTATAGTATTTCAAAGAAAACAGTTTATATCTGTCAATTGCCCTCCCTAATCCCCGTCATTAATTTGTTCTGCTGATCACCGACTACTACCTTATGAGTTATTTGGTCAGGGGGATAAGCCCCTCAGCAGAACAAATTAATGACGGGGATAAGGGAGGGCAATTAACAGATATGACTGTTTTCTTTGAAACACTATACACATATAGCTGAGGGTAAAGTAATAGACACACACTAGCCACAGGTAAGGTTTGTATAATGAAAAAAGTTTAATATATGATATTTATTTATCATATTCATAACTTCTAGACGAATATTACTTGTAGGCCTAATACGCCCGAGGTAGAGTGTCAACACAGTCTCAGCAGCCGGCTCGAGTGCCTCATTTGCGTATCACACTATAAAACGGAGCCTATGAGGCAAGGGTGCGGGAAAAAGACTTTCCCAACGACCGAGAGTTAATGGCCCGAGAGCGAGTGTCGAAGGCACATCACAGGGGACCCAGAGATCTGGTGTTGTTGTTGTTTGCATTGTTGTTTATGTTTACTAGTCTTGTTGTTGTTGTTTACAAATAAAATTCAACCAACATAATTGTTATGTTGTTTCAAACGTAATGTAGATGTCATAAGAAACATTACAAGGACACTATCATTATTTGACTCATTGCAACTCCCGCCGCAATGCTGTTGAAACAACAACAACAACACAGTTATATCCATTGAATTTTATTGGTCAACAACACAACATACAACAACAACAACAACAACAACAACAACAACAACAACACGACTAATCAACATCAACAACAATACAAACAACAACTACAACCGAATCTCTGGATTCCCTGTGTAACACGATTGAAACTAATTTGGGATAATTGGATTTTCATGTTTTTGAAATTTCTCAAAAGTGTTAGGTGCTCTTTGGCTGATTGTCGCAATATTACACATTACTCATAACAACAAGTGTGTAACTATAAAGGAAAGCAGATGAGCTTACATTTGCAGATCAAACAGGCATTACTTCACCATCCAATTATCCCAAATTAGTTCCAATCGTGTTGTGTGCAGATACAGTGAAGAACAAGGGTGATAAATCGCTGCCCGGTCGTACAGGCGAGACTCGCGTCTTCGACACTCGCCCTCAGGCCATTACTAGCTCTCGGCCGGCCGGGGCTCTCGGTCGTCGGGAAAGTCTTATTCCCGGACCCTTGCCACAGTGGCTACATTTATAGTTATATAGACAAATTGGGCACTCAGGCCGGTTGTGGAGACTTCACTCTACCTCGGGCCTGCAGACTACAAAGCAGGCTGAAGTCGCCCCGAGTAAATCAAGCTCGTCCATAGAGTGGCGCTCCGTAGTCAGTAACCCTGCAGGTTTCACGCTATGCTAATATCGTCGTCACTTTTATGATTTTATTTGCTCATGTATTTCTTTAGCACTTTTGTCAGTCACACTGGGTCCAGAATGCGAAATTACTGACAAGAGCTTCGGCCTCAGCGAACTTTATGTCCACTTGTTGTGGATATATCGGCCTAGGCCTGTCAGTATAACAACGTAGGACTGTGTGTTTACGTACTGTTACCGGCGTCCCACCACAGCTAGCGTCAAGGACTTCGGCGCGCGGTTTCTCCACCGAAAACAGTCGATTTGGAATCCAAAACTTGCTTTGATCTGCGTTTTCGAGCACACTGACCTCGTCTAGGTACATGATATGCTAAGCTGCGCTTGTAAACTTACGCAAAGCCCACTTTTCTCCCTATATGCGAGGGAAGCGTTCGTATCGCCGCCATTGTGGATCTCCTTCCCGAAAAGCATGCTGGTATACTATGACAATCCTCGGCCATCGCCAAATTCTGATTTTTTTCTTTTTGAAATGTTTGCTTGTGACACGACGGCCGAGGATTGTCATTAGACTTCATGTAACTCTATGGGAACCGAAAAGGATGCTGGTCTACTATGACAACTGTCGGCCATAGTTGAAATACATTTCATTTCGTTTTCATTTTACTTTGAATTTAATTTTCTTTTTACTTTTGAATTTACTTTTATTTTCATTTTACTTTGAATTTTTATTTTCAATTTTACTTAATTTTGTTTTCATTTAATTTTAATTTCTTTATTTCACGTGAAATGTTTTTCATTTAATTTCACTTTATCATATTTTCATTTCAATTATTTTTTTTTTGTTCTTAAAAAATGTTTCAAATGAAATGTTCCTGCTTTTGTAATCAAAATAAAATCATAAAACAAACAATTTTTGTTTTCAATGTGTGTTTGATTTTTTTCTTTTGAAGTAACAAAAAAAATATTTTTTTCAAATTTATTCTTTGGACTTATTTGCGATAGTTTTTCAGTTTTGTTTCGATATCACTTATTACGCAAGAATTCGTTTTTTAAAAATCGCTTTTTAATAATATTTGACATAAAAAAAAATACAATAATAATTTAGACAAAGTTTTATTAGTGACAACTCCAGGCCACCATACATGTGGATATTGTCCTGAAATATGCAAATTTATTTTTTAAGACAATTTTTTCATTTTTGGTCAAGGAAACGTGTATTTGTAGACATTGTTTTCCTTTTTTGTTAAGAAAACCCGTTCTCAAAAGCTACTTGTCTGATATCTTTGTAATTTGGTGTAAAGTCCCGAGGAATGTTCTTAGATAAAATCTTCTGCTCAACTGAAAGTGTTGGGAAACCCCAAATTTGTATATTAAGGTAATTTTCTCAGTCTGTGACCCTAAGTGACCTATTCCAACCGAGGATATGTTTGTGAGACAATGTTGAAGGCTGTGAACATACTTTGTCATATTTGGTATCAAATTGTAGTAAACCTTGTTCAGAAAACAAAGCTGGGAGAATTTTTTCGTTGATGACCAATTTTTGCATATTTCCACGTAAAACAAGAACTGATAAGAAATTTTGATTCAGGATAATTTCTGATGTCATAATCACCCCTACAGTGAAAGGCATTTCACTATCTGTGACTTATTTAAGTGCTGTTTACACTAAAATAATAGCACTGATAGCATCAATTTAAAAAAAAGGTTGTCAAAAGTTCAAATATTAAAACATTTCCTCCCATCTGGCCATTTTAGCTCTTCATGTAAACATGGTCAACACCATGGGGTGGAAAATTTGATATTTGGGGATCTAGAAGATTGTTCAGGGTAGAATTTATTTACCCAATCCTTTGTACATTATTTTTTACCAACTCTCCCACCTTGTCAAGCCTTCTTCTCTGGCTCGTTATTTTAAGACACTTGCTTATAAATGTATGTAGAATCTCATTGTCCCATTGCTATAGATGTTGACATGTATGTTAGTAAAGTTGACTTCCTGTACCTAAGTTGCAGACCTTAAGGTTCCAAGACAAGAAAATTGACCTTTTTAAGCAAACCAATTCTTTAGTGGTAATAAGCTCAGAACCCCTGTACATTATATTTTTCGGAAAGCCTAGATATAGGCCAACATTTGGTGACCATATTGTCACCATTGTTTTCATACCCATCACATGACAGATAATTTGCATAACCTTTCAAAAATCGGTTTCTCTAGGTTTTGTTTCAATGCTTTGAGATATGTGGCTGAAATTTGTGTGAGTGCAAACTGTTCTAAGGATCTTCAAATTTTATTCCAGAAAAACTTCCAGAGGGTGAATTTAACCCTAGTTGATTTCTTTAAAATTGTGCTCAAATAAAACCTAACCAGATATAAAAAATCTGAGACACTCTTTGAAGAGCGTCGTAACAGCTTGCATTCCAGCAAGTTTTAGTAGACATTCTGAAGTATTGAGACAAACATAGGGAAAACTGATTTTTGAAATGTTATGCAAATTACTTGTTACGTGATAGTTGTGTAAACAATGGTTACACTGTGGTTACCAAAATGTTCCCCTATATATAGGCTTTCAGAAAATGCATAATTTACCGGAGTTCTTAGCTTATGAATGGCCATATAATTGTTAGATTAAAGAGGTCAGTTTCTTGTCTTGGAATTTTAATTGCTTTTGTCATTCTTGTTATTCTGGTTTAAATATTTTTGAATTGACCAATTCAAACCGAATGTGAGCACACTGTCCTTGACGGTATTTTTATTCCTTGTTACAGATGCAGTGTCTTTTTCAATTCCCTGAAGATTATGAAATCCTGAGACTTTGTCTTCACAACACAGCGTGTACAATCAGCTATGGTATCATTACAAATTGAATTGAATGTAGACTTGAATTTGTCAACAATAAAAAGGTTGTTACTAATATGCTCGCTGTATTGACATTCTAAAGAATAGGTTTTTCATAATGCAGTAGGAAAGGGAAATCTAAAGCTCAAACACTGAACAAATTACTGAAAATCATGACCAAAAATCACAATGACCTAGTTCACTTTAAAGGGGATGCTTGACTTACCACTGATTCTTATTGTGCAAGCAATAGATGCTGAACCCAATTACAATTTGTCAGCACAAGTGCAAGCCGGGTAATTAGAACAACTTTGAAAAAATTCTACTTGTATGACATATCACAGAGTATATTTTTTTATCAATTGCAGAATGTAAGTCCCCTTGAAGTTTTTCTTTTTTCCTTTAGTCCTTGGTTAAATACAACTTTTCTTGCAAAGTCTTAGTTTGAACTATAGTACTGTCAGTATATGTATGACTTCGCTTTTGACTTCAGAAGTACTCTCAATTACTGCACGCAGTAATAATAACTTTATTTGATAAATGGCTCAAACAATGTTGGCAGAATGTAAATCTTCTTGAAGTTTTCAGCTCAGGAGATGAGAGGAGATGTTTTTACATACGTAGTGCACAAAGAGAGCTTATATGTTGAGTTGGTGGCGTCTGTATGTCTATATGTAGTAAGTAGTATGTATTATAGTATGTGCGGATGTGTGTCAATCTACATCAAAAACTCCAAAGCACAGTGCCTACTAACTAATACTTGGTGTAAAGGTGCATCAAGGGGTAGAGATGTGAATGTCTTAAAATGAACATGTCAGTGTCAAAAATATGCAAATGAGGTAGAAAAAGGGAAATCCTGCAAATTGCTAAACAAACACTCTGTAACCACACCCTAGATTTTGTTGAAACTAGGTATGCAGGTTCCTTAGGGTTACCTTTAATTAGATTTGTTTACATCGTCGGAAAATTGGCATAATTCTATTTGAAAGTAATTTTTGTCATTTTTTTGTCAAAAATTCATTAAAAACCCTTTTCAAAACTGCAGGCCCGAAAGCTTTAATATTTTATATAAAGGCTTCTTGGATGGCCTTTATTAGATCTGTAAAAATTGTTGGGAAATACGCAAATTTGTATTTTAATGTATTGTTGTCATTTAGGTAAAAAATTCACTTAAACCACTTGTCTGGCAGCTTTTATATTTGTTATACAGGTTCATAGGGATAAGCTAAATGTGATATGTGGAAATTATAACGAAATCTAATTTTCGTAATATTGGGGCACTATTTGTCTTTTTTGGTCAAAACCGTGTTTCTCAAAAAGTACTAGTCTGATAGCTTTAATATTTGGTGTACAATTTTTTACCGGGACTATTTTTGTATTTTCACAGAAAGCGAGAACAGCAGATTTTTAATGGTTACTTAAATTTACCGTAACTTGATACTTGAGTAAGCACTTGATACAACATAAGCACATTTTGGTTTGCTTATATCTAAGCTTTCGAATACTAAATGGTTTTTATGCGTTTCTTGGTAATTATTTGTCAGAGATTCTTAGTTTGAAGGGGAGCCGTTTCCTCTCAGGGACTCTTAGTTGAGAATTCAACGCTCTGTGTTTCTTGTCTCCTATCGTGGACTACAGTTCGTTTCGTCGAGGCGTTCCGGTGTGTGGTTATGTTTACGTCTATGTGATAACGTGGTCCGTAAATATTTCTTTTGGCATCTGAAGGTTGGGTAACTTAACATTACTCATAAACTCATCAAAATGCAGCTTTTACCTTTCATTTCTGTTACTGTACGTACCTGCTCACACAGAATACTAGATCTGTAACAACAGACTCTCCTTTGCCTTCAATTTAACATTATATCTTTCTTTATGTTAACGTTGTTTACCTCTCCTAGACTCAGAAAGTGTTTAGTACTTTTTCTTCTTTCTAATCCAGCGCACTCGCGCTCTTAATTGTATTCCTTGAGCTTCTTTAAGCAAAATCTCCTCCAACTCTTTCTACAGAGTTTCAAGAATATAATTTTAGTCTGTAGGGTTTTTACTGAGAGCAATTCATTCTCTTTTACCGATTCTTCTTTGTCCTGTTTCCTACTTCGTTCTTTTCGTCTATATTCAATACAATACTTAATTGTAAAATATTGAAAAATGTTCTTTACTGACTCCTATTTCGTTTGATGGCATTCTATCCGTCGGTAATTTATCTTTCTTCTCTTTCCACCGCATCACAAGTGTTTCAAATAACTTGTATCTTTTAAAAGTGCAATGTAAAACTTCCAGTAACCTGGGCATTTATCATGTGAAAAATAAATGAAAGTTAGTTGTACAGTCATATGGTCAGTTTTACATGCTCGTAAACTCTCAATTTTTAAAGCATTTCTCTGTATGTCGTTCGACACGAGGAAATAATGTCGTCGACACTGTGTAAGGGGTTCCTTCACCTCCATACATATTGTCTCCTGCTCAAATGTATGTGACGCCAAGCGTCATATAATCTAAAAGACATGACAATATTTTGCAAAAGTGACCTTGCATATATGCACAATTTACACTGCTAACACTTAAAAATTTGTCAAGCAATGGATCAAGACTTAAGTTAACATCCCAACAAACAACCATTGTCGAGAACAAAGTAACTTAAAAGGCAATTAACATCTTTTAAAAAAGTACATTTAGCAAACGATATGTTTGGAACGTAAAAATATTAAAATACAAACATCAAAGCCTTCGAAACAGACTTAAATGATAATGTAACGTCCGTTGGCATCTCTGTTAACATCACTTATTTAAAAAGTAGCTTGTTGGACAATAAAATGGCGACACCGCAGCTATGACCTGTACCATGGCTATCAATACCCTACCTAACCATTTATTGCTCAAAATACCCTGCTGAATTTGCTATAGGTTTCTTGAAGGCAAGCTAAATAAATTCCTATTTCGCGAACCCAATTAAAATAACACTCCGTTTACTCTTTTCTCGCAAGTCTCTGACATTCAGTGTAACCACGGTCCCTCTATCACAGAGGAACGTGGTGTAACAATTTGAAAATCATCCGATGAGAGGAAAAGCTAAAATTTCGTCGAAACCTTTACATTGACTTTGCACAGCTTACTGAAAAGTCATCAACAAAACATGCATTTACTGACGTATGATCAAAAGTCTTGCTCGCAGTCGATGGTGTTCTTGTATTTTCTTCTGCACATTTTCAATTGGCCTTGATGGAGATCTTTCGTGTTCCTTTCGTTTCCCTATTCTTGTAATAATCGCGTGATTCCTCTACTTTTCTTGGTACTCTCGCACACAGACGATATCAAATCTTCCACCTGTAGATCATGTCTCTCGTTATTTTGACTTTCTGTTGACATTTGTTCTGGGTTAGAGTGCACCAAGGCGCATGTTGTTACTAAATGTGAAGATGATTGGATAATAACACTGTAAGCCTCTTTTCCTCGTCTTGAATATGATTCAACAAATAATCGACGACGTTTACTTGGTCCTTGGTCAAAGACTTTACTGCAATGCGGTCAAATAGTTCGCAGGTGTACAGCACCTTTTAGCATTTGGTCAGTTACGTCCTCTATGACTGGTGCCTTTACAGCTATAACATTACAAAGGTGGATATTAAGGATACAGTTTGCTTTATGGCCATCTTTCTTGCCGAAAAAACGCTGCTTTTGCTGTTCACTGTGAAAAATCCTAATTGGAAACGATTGCGATGTGCTTTCCAATGTTGAGATCTTACGGTTGACAAAATCGGAATAGGCTCCTTCATCGCTGACACATAGGTGCACCTATTACCTTGTAGCATTTGGTTTGATCAATCAGATTGGTCACTTTGCAACGAACGACACAGTCTACTTGCTGGCAATATTCCCCAAGGAAAGTGTTCATTGCTGAATTTGTCACATGCATTGGCACATCATGAATGAGATTCGTATTTTGTCTTCACGCATTGTGATAAACGGTGTCAGCATGACATGAATTCCAGCAATGTCAATACCATGTGTTACATAATTTGTCTCTGCTATTGTCATCTTTTGCATAAATTATCCAATATCTTGATCTTGGAATGTACTGTACTCCAATGATACCATTAGGCCCAACCACCTGCTTGCATGCATGTATAATATCAAGTTCTTTCAATCCTTGTAATTTACCGGTAAAAACATTAAATTTTACCTTCAGCTCTTGATTTTCGATTACATTGTCCGAGTCACTAGCAGTTACATCGCTGTGGCTCGAGCAGAGACTTTGCTTTGACGGAGTTATGGAGTCGTCACGATTTTGAGCTAATTTGAAGTTTAAAGCAGCTGGCACCTTTTGTTTCGGTGACCGTTGACCGTTGACCATTTTCAAAAATTATCATGAAAACATTTTTGTCATGTCGAGATGGCTTCACAGGCATGCTTGACATGCGTAACACATGGCCTGGACAGAATTAACAGGGGCTGAGTGGCACGATTCAAACACAGGTTGCGTGGAAATCAGTGACCTTACTCCAATCTTTTGCATAAAAAGTAGTGGCAATCAATGACCCCTGCCGCCTCTATTTTAATGTCAGTACACAAAAAGTTAATAATTATTTTCTGACAATTATTACTGATTCGATATTTCCGGAATAATGTCGGTCCCCGTCCCGGGCCAGAAGAAGAAGAGGAAACTTTGCACAAATTAATGTACGGCACGAAGAAGAGTAAATTATGGTCCGGAAGGGGTTACACTATGTATCTTTATAGTTTTGGCTATGCGAGGGAATAAATTGATGCAGAAAACATCTGAAGCCACAATACTTGACTTTTGGGTAACATTGTCAGTAATAATCTTGGGAGTAACGTCACGAAATTCTCTGTATTGGCAAAGATGTGATAGAATTCTGTTTAAGAATTTTGGTTTACAGCAGAGCGAAACAGCGATAAGCTTGAAACAGAACATGAAATTTCTAAATCAACTTTCCCGCAACACAAAAAAAGGATTAGCTTGTGACATGAAGTGGAGCACACGACTTTAAAATGAATTTTTTTGACAATTTTTAAATTTTTACCCCAAATACCATGTAACAATTGTCATTTACTTTTTATTAAGCAAAATTTTGACAGCTTTTTGTGTTTGAATTATTTATTCCACAAATTAAACAAGAAAAAAAGTGTTAACATTAGATATCTAACTATACACTACTTCTCTGGAGTCAATTTTGAATTGCGTGTATCTGTATTGGGTGTGTAAAAGCTAGGGGTAGGGGTACAACATTCTTTCTTGATGAAGTAAACTGGCTTTAAATGCTATACACCTTACAGATTTAGAAAGCTTAGATACTTACCGATCTTTCTAAAATGTATAAGGTTTTAGTAAAAAAATATGACTTCATAGAATTGGATGACTTTAAATCGATTTTTTCTGGCAATTCAGTATTTTTAACAGGAAGAAAATACGATAACTATTGTTTCCTCCTTATGAAGCAAATCAAACAGATTTATGGATGTTATTTACTAATTGCAATGTGCTGAAGAAGAAAATAAATGTCAAAATTGGGTATTTACCATGCATTATTGTCTCTAGTCACTAAAATAGCAAGTTTTGCTACATTGGTATATCGTGAATGGGCATTTTATTGTTATGCAATGAACTAATGCACAGCCTTAAAAAGAAGACTTTAAAACGTGCACACATAGGCATATTGCCATCTTCTCCTTCAAGTAAATAGATAATTGACGACTTTCTATTTTTATAATTTAATTTTTAAATATTTTTCTATAAAATAATTTTGATAAGACGTATTTGGAAAATTGTCTATGCCTCTTTATCTTACTTATACAGCAAGCATTACTAACAATCTATTAGGTAGGGCTAGAGGGGGCGTCTTGCTATGATGGGAGACCTTATGGCACCATATGTCATACCTCATTAAATATACACATATCTAATTTTGGGCAAGCCAACAGAGCTAGAGGTCTGATTTTTGGTATATGGGGATAACTATGGGATACAATTTTTTTGACAAAATGTCACTTGACCTTGATGCCCTTTGACCTCAAATATACATATCTGTCAATAACTCAGTAACCAAGAGGCTACACCCTTCATATTTGGTATGATGGGAGACCTTATGGTACCACATGTCATACCTCATTAAATATGCACATATCTAATTTTGGGCAAGCCAACAGAGCTAGAGGTCTGATTTTTGGTATATAGGGATAACTATGGGATACAATTTTTTTGACAAAATGTCACATGACCTCAATGACCTTTGACCTCAAATATACATATCTGGCCATAACTCAGTAACCACAAGGGCTACATCCTTCATACTTGGTATGATGGGAGACCTTATAGTACCATATCTCATGCCTCATTAAATATGCACATATATAATTTTGCGCTAGCCAACAGAGCTAGAGGTCTGATTTTTGGTATGTGTTTTTAACTATGGGATAAAATTTTTTTGACAAAATGTCACGTGACCTCGATGACCTTTGACCTTAAATATACATATCTGTCCATAACTCAGTAACCAACAGTGCTATACCCTTCAACCTCAAATATACGTATGTACCTAAATGTGAACAACAATTAGTACAATTAAAGCTGCAAGCAGCGTTGGCTGGGCCGAGCAGCTCGCATAGTTGATGAGAAACATACGGCGTCATCTTGAGATCTGCAATCATAACAAACATGAAGGTTTCTGTACTAATTGTTGCTCATGTTTAGGTACATACGTACATTTGGGGTCAAAGGGTATAGCACTGTTGATTACAGAGTTATGGACAAATATATATATATTTGAGGTCAAGGGTCATTGGAGTCACGTGACATTTTGTCAAAAATTGTATCCCATACTGATTCCCATATACAAAAAATCAGACCTCTAGCTGTATTGGCTTGCCAAAATTAGATATGTGCATATTTAATGAGGTACCAATATTGCACCATAAGGTCTCCCTTTATACCAAATAAGAAGCGTCTAGCCCTTGTGGTTCCTGAGTTATGGACATATATTTATATTTGAGGTCAAAGGTCATCGAGGTCAGGTGACCTTTTATTGAAAAAATTGTATCCCATATTATCCCCATATACAAAAATTCAAACCTCTAGCTCTATTGGCTTGCCCATAATAAGATATGTGCATATTTAATGAGGTACATGATGTGGCGTCATAAGGTCTCCAATCCTACCAATCATGAAGGGTTTAGCCCTTGTGGTTACTGAGTTATAGACAATATGTATATTTGAGGTCAAAGGTCATGAAGGTCACGTGACATTTTGTCAAAAAAATTGTATCCCATAGTTATCCCTATATACCAAAAATCAGACCTCTAACTCTATTGGCTTGCCCAGAATTAGATATGTGCATATTAAATGAGGTATGACCTATAGTACCATAAGGTCTCCCATCATACCAAGTATGAAGGGTGTAGCCCTTGTGGATACTGAGTTATGGACAGATATGTATATTTGAGGTCAAAGGTCATCAAGGTCACATGACAATTTGTCAAAAAAATTGTATCCCATAGTTATAACTATATACCAAAAACCAGACCTCTAACTCTATTGGCTTGCCCAGAATTAGATATGTGCATATTTAATGAGGCATGACCTTTGGTACCATAAGGTCTCCCATCATACCAAGTATGAAGGGTGTAGCCCTTGTGGTTACTGAGTTATGGACATATATGTATATTTGAGGTCAAAGGTCGTCAAGGTCACGTGACATTTTGTCAAAAAAACTGTATCTTATAGTTATAACTATACACCAAAAACCAGACCTGTAACTCTATTGGCTTGCCCAGAATTAGATATGTGCATATTTAATGAGGCATGACCTATGGTCCCATAAGGTCTCCCATCATACCAAGTATGAAGGGTGTAGCCCTTGTGGTTACTGAGTTATGGACATATATGTATATTTGAGGTCAAAGGTCATCAAGGTCACGTGACATTTTCTCAAAAAAATTGTTCCTCATAGTTATCCCTATATACCAAAAATCAGACCTCTAACTCTATTGGCTTGCCCAAAATTAGATATGTGCATATTTAATGAGGCATGACCTTTGGTACCATAAGGTCTCCCATCATACCAAATATGAAGGGTGTAGCTCTTGTGGTTACTGAGTTATGGACAGATATGTATATTTGAGGTCAAAGGTCATCAAGGTCACGTGACATTTTGTCAAAAAAATTGTATCCCATAGTTATCCCTATATACCAAAAATCAGACCTCTAGCTCTATTGGCTTGCCCAAAATTAGATATGTGCATAATAAATGAGGTTTAGAAACATGCTAGGGTCATAGGTCAAGTGCATCCTCAAAACATTGATTTGCAGTTTGATACCCTGTTGGTCATTTTTCAGTAGTTACAAGCCCCGACCCCCAAGGACACTCAAATAGGCCAGAATAAGCCATTGGTATAGCTTAGCTGCAGAGGTATAGGGGAGGTCAAAGGTCATTGAAAAATCAGAAAAATAATACTTTAAAAATCTTCTTCTCAAAAACTGCCGGGTCAATTTCCGTGAAATTTATTATATAGCATCTAGATAGTATGGTCTATAAAGTTTGCGAAAAGATTTTGGATCGGTCAAATTTTATGGAAATGGGACAGTAAAAAACATTTTCATTTCAAAATTGTAGCCAGGTCACATGACTAATTAAATATTCAAGACTAACATGCACTACCTCTCATTGACCTTAAACATTGTACCAAGTTTCAAAAAATTTCATTGAGCAGTTTCTGAGATTAGGAAGGACAAAAAAACGGCAGAAGAATAAGAAGAAGAAGCAGAAGAAGAATTAAAGCTGCAAGCAGCGTTTTAGGGGCCGAGCAGCTCGCATAGTTGATGAGAAACATAAGGCGTCATCTTGAGATCTGCAATCATAACAAACATGAAGGTTTTTGTACTAATTGTTGCTCATGTTTAGGTACATACGTACATTTGGGGTCAAAGGGTATAGCACTGTTGATTACAGAGTTATGGACAAATATATATATTTGAGGTCAAAGGTCATCGAGGTCACGTGACCTTTTATTGAAAAAATTGTATCCCATACTTATCCCCATATACAAAAAATCACACCTCTAGCTCTATTGGCTTGCCCAGAATTAGATATGTGCATATTTAATAAGGTACATGATGTGGCGTCATAAGGTCTCCATCCTACCAATTATGAAGGGTTTAGCACTTGTGGTTACTGAGTTATGGACAGAAATGTATATTTAAAGGTCATCGAAGTCACATGACATTTTGTCAAAAAAATTGTATCCCATAGTTATCCCTATATACCAAAAACCAGACCTCTAACTCTATTTGCTTGCCCAGAATTAGATATGTGCATATTAAATGAGGCATGACCTATAGTACCATAAGGTCTCCCATCATACCAAGTATGAAGGGTGTAGCCCTTGTGGATACTGAGTTATGGACATATATGTATATTTTGAGGTCAAAGGTCATCAAGGTCACGTGACATTTTGTCAAAAAAATTGTATCCCATAGTTATACTTTGTATCAAAAAATCAGACCTCTAACTCTATTGGCTTGCCAAGAATTAGATATGTGCATATTTAATAGGGCATGACCTTCGGTACCATAAGGTCTCCCATCATACCAAGTATGAAGGGTGTAGCCCTTGTGGTTACTGAGTTATGGACATATATGTATATTTGAGGTCAAAGGTCATCGAGGTCACGTGACATTTTGTCAAAAAAATTGTATCCCATAGTTATCATTATATACCAAAAACCAGACCTATAAACTATAATGGCTTGCCCAGAATTACATATGTGCATATTTAATAAGGCATGACCTTTGGTACCATAAGGTCTCCCATCATACCAAGTATGAAGGGTGTAGCCCTTGTGGTTACTGAGTTATGGACATATATGTATATTTAAGGTCAAAGGTCATCAAGGTCACTTGACATTTAGTCAAAAAAATTGTATCCCATAGTTATCCCTATATACCAAAAACCAGACCTCTAACTCTATTGGCTTGCCAAGAATTCGATATGTGCATATTTAATGAGGCATGACCTATGGTACCATAAGGTCTCCACATCATACCAAGTATGAAGGGTGTAGCCCTTGTGGTTACTGAGTTATGGACATATATGTTTATTTGTGGTCAAAGGTCATTAAGGTCACGTGACAATTTGTCAAAAATATTGTATCCCATAGTTGACCATATATACCAAAAATCAGTCCTCTAGCTCTGTTTTCTTGCCCAAAATTAGATATGTGCATATTTAATGAGGCATGACATATGGTGCTATAAGGTCTCCCATCATACCAAATATGAAGGGTGTAGCCCTTGTGGTTACTGAGTTATTGACATATATGTATATTTGAGGTCAAAGGTCATCAAGGTCACGTGACATTTTGTCAAAAAAATTGTATCCCATAGTTATCCCTACATACCAAAAACCAGACCTCTAACTCTATTGGCTTGCCCAGAATTAGATATGTTTATAATAAATGAGGTTTAGAAACATGCTAGGGTCATAGGTCAAGTTCATCCTAAAAACATTGATTTGCAGTTTGATACCCCTGTTGGTCATTGTTCAGTAGTGACAAGCCCTTGCCCCCCAGGACACTCACATAGGCCAGAATAAGCCATTGGTATAGCTTAGCTGCAGAGGTATAGGGGAGGTCAAAGGTCATTGAAAAATCAGAAAAATAATACTTTAAAAATCTTCTTCTCAAAAACTGCTAGGTCAATTTCCTTAAAATTTAGTATATAGCATCTAGGATAGTATGCCTATAAAGTTTGCGAAAAGATTTGGATCGGTCAAATTTTATGGAAATGGGACAGTAAAAAACATTTTCATTTCAAAATTGTAGCCGGTCACATGACTAATTAAATATTCAAGACTAACATGCACTACCTCTCATTGACCTTAAACATTGTACCAAGTTTCAAAAAATAAATTCATTCAGCAGTTTCTGAGATTAGAACGGACAAAAAAACGGCAGAAGAATAAGAAGAAGAAGATTAAAGCTGCAAGCAGCGTTGGCGGGGCCGAGCAGCTCGCATAGTTGATGAGAAACATACGGCGTCATCTTGAGATCTGCAATCATAACAAACATGAAGGTTTCTGTACTAATTGTTGCTCACGTTTAGGTACATACGTACATTTGGGGTCAAAGGGTATAGCACTGTTGATTACAGAGTTATGGACAAATATATATATTTGAGGTCAAAGGTCATTGGAGTCACGTGACATTTTGTCAAAAAAATTGTATCCCATAGTTATCCCTATATACCAAAAACCAGACCTCTAACTCTATTGGCTTGCCCAGAATTAGATATGTGCATATTTAATGAGGCATGACCTATGGTACCATAAGGTCTCCCATCATACCAAGCATGAATGGTGTAGCCCTTGTGGTTACTGAGTTATGGACATATATGTATATTTGAGGTCAAAGGTCATCTCGGTCACGTGACATTTTGTCGAAAAAATTTTACCCATAGTTATCCCTATATACCAAATATCAGACCTCTAACTCTATTGGCTTGCCCAGAATTAGATATGTGCATATTTAATGAGGCATGACCTATGGTACTATAAGGTCTCCCATCATACCAAGTATGAAGGGTGTAGCCCTTGTGGTTACTGAGTTATGGACATATATGTTTATTTGAGGTCAAAGGTCATCTCGGTCACGTGACATTTTGTCAAAAAAATTGTATCCCATAGTTATCCCTATATACCAAATATCAGACCTCTAACTCTATTGGCTTGCCCAGAATTAGATATGTGCATATTTAATGAGGCATGACCTATAGTACCATAAGGGTCCATCATACCAAGTATGAAGGGTGTAGCCCTTGTGGTTACTGAGTTATGGACATATATGTATATTTGAGGTCAAAGGTCATCAAGGTCACGTGACATTTTGTCAAAAAAATTCTATCCCATAGTTATCCCTATATACAAAAAACCAGACCTCTAACTCTATTGGCTTACCCAGAATTAGATATGTGCATATTTAATGAGGCATGACCTTTGGTACCATAAGGTCTCCCATCATACCAAGTATGAAGGGTGTAGCCCTTGTGGTTACTGAGTTATGGACATATATGTATATTTGAGGTCAAAGGTCATCAAGGTCACGTGACATTTTGTCAAAAAAATTGTATCCCATAGTTATCCCTATATACCAAAAACCAGACCTCTAACTCTATTGGCTTGCCCAGAATTAGATATGTGCATATTTAATGAGGCATGACCTATGGTACCATAAGGTCTCCCATCATACCAAGTATGAAGGGTGTAGCCCTTGTGGTTACTGAGTTATGGACATATATGTATATTTGAGGTCAAAGGTCATCAAGGTCACGTGACATTTTGTCAAAAAAATTGTATCCCATAGTTATCCCTATATACCAAAAACCAGACCTCTAACTCTATTGGCTTGCCCAGAATTAGATATGTGCATATTTAATGAGGCATGACCTTTGGTACCATAAGGTCTCCCATCATACCAAGTATGAAGGGTGTAGCCCTTGTGGTTACTGAGTTATGGACATATATGTATATTTGAGGTCAAAGGTCATCAAGGTCACGTGACATTTTGTCAAAAAAATTGTATCCCATAGTTATCCCTATATACCAAAAACCAGACCTCTAACTCTATTGGCTTGCCCAGAATTAGATATGTGCATATTTAATGAGGCATGACCTATGGTACCATAAGGTCTCCCATCATACCAAGTATGAAGGGTGTAGCCCTTGTGGTTACTGAGTTATGGACATATATGTATATTTGAGGTCAAAGGTCATCAAGGTCACGTGACATTTTGTCAAAAAAATTGTATCCCATAGTTATCCCATATACCAAATATCAGACCTCTAACTCTATTGGCTTGCCCAGAATTAGATATGTGCATAATCAATGAGGTTAGAAACATGCTAGGGTCATAGGTCAAGTTCATCCTCAAAACATTGATTTGCAGTTTGATAACCTGTTGGTCATTGTTCAGTATTGACAAGCCCCCGGCCCCCCAGGACACTCACATAGGCCAGAATAAGCCATTGGTATAGCTTAGCTGCAGAGTTATAGGGAAGGTCAAAGGTCATTGAAAAATCAGAAAAATAATACTTTAAAAATCTTCTTCTCAAAAACTGCCAGGTCAATTTCCTTGAAATTTAGTATATAGCATCTAGGTAGTATGGCCTATAAAGTTTGCGAAAAGATTTTGAATCGGTCAAATTTATGGAAATGGGACAGTAAAAAACATTTTCATTTCAAAATTGTAGCCAGGTCACATGACTAATTAAATATTCAAGACTAACATGCACTACCTCTCATTGACCTTAAACATTGTACCAAGTTTCAAAAAATTTCATTGAGCAGTTTCTGAGATTAGGACGGACAAAAAAACGGCAGAAGAAGAAGAAGAAGAAGAAGAAGAAGAAGAAGAAGGAAGTAGAACTTGAGCAATACCAATAGGGACCTCGCCCTGAGGGCGCTCGGCCCCTAATTAAAGCTGCAAGCAGCGTTGGCGGGGCCGAGCAGCTCGCATAGTTGATGAGAAACATAAGGCGTCATCTTGAGATCTGCAATCATAACAAACATGAAGGTTTTTGTACTAATTGTTGCTCATGTTTAGGTACATATGTACATTTGGGGTCAAAGGGTATAGCACTGTTGATTACAGAGTTATGGACAAATATTTATATTTGAGGTCAAAGGTCATTGGGGTCACGTGACATTTTGTCAAAAAAATTGTATCCCATACTGATTCCCATATACAAAAAATCAGACCTCTAGCTGTATTGGCTTGCCCAAAATTAGATATGTGCATATTTAATGAGGTACCGGATATTGCACCATAAGGTCTCCCTTCATACCAAATAAGAAGCGTCTAGCCCTTGTGGTTCCTGTGTTATGGACAAATATGTATATTTGAGGTCAAAGTCATCGAGGTCCGTGACATTTTGTTGAAAAAATTGTATCCCATACTTATCCCCATATATCAAAAACCAACCTCTAACTCTATTGGCTTGCCCAGAATTAGATATGTGCATATTAAATGAGGCATGACCTTAGTACCATAAGGTGTCCAATCATACCAAATATGAACGGGTGTAGCCCTTGTGGTTACTGAGTTATGGACAGATATGTATATTTGAGGTCAAAGGTCATCAAGGTCACGTGACATTTTGTCAAAAAAATTGTATCCCATAGTTATCCCTATATACCAAAAACCAGACCTCTAACTCTATTGGCTTGCCCAGAATTAGATATGTGCATATTAATGAGGCATGACCTTTGGTATTATAAGGTCTCCCATCATACCAAGTATGAAGGGTGTAGCCCTTGTGGTTACTGAGTTATGGACATATATGTATATTTGAGGTCAAAGGTCATCAAGGTCACGTGACATTTTGTCAAAAAAATTGTATCCCATAGTTATCACTATATATCAAAAACCAGACCTCTAACTCTATTGGCTTGCCCAGAATTAGATATGTGCATATTAAATAAGGCATGACCTTCAGTACCATAAGGTGTCCAATCATACCAAATATGAACGGTGTAGCCCTTGTGGTTACTGAGTTATGGACAGATATGTATATTTGAGGTCAAAGGTCATCAAGGTCACGTGACATTTTGTCAAAAAAATTGTATCCCATAGTTATCCCTATATACCAAAAACCAGACCTCTAACTCTATTGGCTTGCCCAGAATTAGATATGTGCATATTTAATGAGGCATGACCTTTGGTACCATAAGGTCTCCCATCATACCAAGTATGAAGGGTGTAGCCCTTGTGGTTACTGAATTATGGACAAATATGTATATTTGAGGTCAAAGGTCATCAAGGTCACGTGACATTTTGTCAAAAAAATTGTATCCCATAGTTATAACTATATACCAAAAATCAGACCTCTAACTCTATTGGCTTGCCCAGAATTGGATATGTGCATATTTAATGAGGCATGACCTTTGGTACCATAAGGTCTCCCATCATACCAAGTATGAAGGGTGTAGCCCTTGTGGTTACTGAGTTATGGACAGATATGTATATTTGAGGTCAAAGGTCATCGAGGTCATGTGACATTTTGTCAAAAAAATTGTATCCCATAGTTATCCCTATATACCAAAAATTAGACCTCTAGCTCTGTTGGCTTGCCCAAAATTAGATATGTGCATATTTAATGAGGCATGACCTATGGTACCATAAGGTCTCCCATCATACCAAATATGAAGGGTGTAGCCCTAGTGGTTACTGAGTTATGGACAGATATGTATATTTGGGGTCAAGGGTCATCAAGGTCATGTGACATTTTGTGAAAAAAATGTTTTCAATGGTTATCAATAATACCAAAAATCAGACCTCCAGCTCTATTGGCTTGCCCAGAATTAGATATGTGCATAATCAATGAGGTATAGGAAGTGCCGGTCATGTGACATTTTGTTATAAAACCTTAACACTGATACATGTCCGTGTGTACCAAAAATTAGAACTCTAGCTCCTGTTTGAAGGCTGGAATTAGATATGTGCATGTTTAATAAGGCATGACCTATGGTACCATAAGGTCTCCCACCATACCAAATATGAAGGGTGTAGCCCTTGTGGTTACTGAGTTATTGACATATATGTATATTTGAGGTCAAAGGTCATCAAGGTCACGTGACATATTGTCAAAAAAATTGTATCCCATAGTTATCCCTACATACCAAAAACCAGACCTCTAACTCTATTGGCTTGCCCAGAATTAGATATGTGCATAATAAATGAGGTTTAGAAACATGCTAGGGTCATAGGTCAAGTTCATCCTCAAAACATTGATTTGCAGTTTGATAACCTGTTGGTCATTGTTCAGTAGTGACAAGCCCCCGGCCCCCCAGGACACTCACATAGCCCAGAATAAGCCATTGGTATAGCTTAGCTGCAGAGGTATAGGGGAGGTCAAAGGTCATTGAAAAATCAGAAAAATAATACTTTAAAAATCTTCTTCTCAAAAACTGCCAGGTCAATTTCCTTGAAATTTAGTATATAGCATCTAGATAGTATGGCCTATAAAGTTTGCGAAAAGATTTTGGATCGGTCAAATTTTATGGAAATGGGACAGTAAAAAACATTTTCATTTCAAAATTGTAGCCAGGTCACATGACTAATTAAATATTCAAGACTAACATGCACTACCTCTCATTGACCTTAAACATTGTACCAAGTTTCAAAAAATTTCATTGAGCAGTTTCAGAGATTAGGACTGACAAAAAAACGGCAGAAGAAGAAGAAGAAGAATTAAAGCTGCAAGCAGCGTTGGCGGGGCCCAAGCGGTTAATCATGTGACCGATCCAAATGTCTTTTATAAACTTGAAAGACATAAGCCTAAGGATGACCTGAGTAACATTTCAACTGAACTGGTGTTTTACTTCTCAAGAAGAAGCTTTTTAAAGAGTAAATTGGTATTTTTCGAAAATCCAATATGGCGGCCAAATCACGTGACCGATCAAAATGCCTTTCGCAAACTTGAAAGAGATCACACTTAAGATGTTACATGTCAAATTTCAGTCCAATCGGTGCATTGGTTCTGGAGAAGAAGATTTTTAAAGATTAAATCACGATTTTCGCAAAATCCAATATGGCGGCCAAACCACGTGACCGATCAAAACGCCTTTCACAAACTTGAAAGAGAGCATACTTAAGATGTAACATGTAAAATTTCAGTCGAGTCGGTGTGTTGGTTCTGGAGAAGAAGATTTTTAAAGATTAAATCACGATTTTCGCAAAAATCCAATATGGCGGCCAGACCACGTGACCGATCAAAACGCCCTTTGCAAACTTGAAAGAGATCACACTTAAGATGTTACATGTCTAATTTCAGTGGAATCGGTGTGTTGGTTCTTGAGAAGAAGATTTTTAAAGATTTAATCACGATTTTCGCAAAATCCAATATGGCGGCCAAACCACGTGACCGATCAAAACGCCTTTCGCAAACTTGAAAGAGATCACACTTAAGATGTCACATGTAAATTTCAGTTGAATCGGTGTGTCGGTTCTCGAGAAGAAGATTTTTAAAGATTAAATCACGATTTTCTTAAAATCCAATATGGCGGCCAAGGTCACGTGACCGCACGCGATTTTATTTGCCAATTTTAAGACCTTAGGTCATGTTTGCTATGTAAAAAATTTCAAACTGACTAGACCCCTAGGTCAGCAGAAAAAGGCATTTTTAGGTTTTGGAAAATCCAATATGGCCGCCAGGTCACGTGATCAATCACAATTTTAAGGATAACATGCACTAGTACCCATTAGTACCTATTAGCCCTGTAAGTTTGAGAACTTAACGTTAAGCGGTTCCTGAGATCAAGAGGGGCAAAAAAGCAGCGGAAGAAGAGGAAGAAGAAGCGGAAGAAGAAGAAGAATATTGAACTCCTACGAAACCAATAGGGGCCCAGCCGGTAGGCTTGGGCCCCTAATTAAAGCTGCAAGCAGCGTTGGCGGGGCCCAAGCGGTGAACATGGTTGAAAAATCTTGCACTAATGATATTATGTGCAAAATTCGAGCTTGCAAAAGTAGGATTTTGAACATCATCTAATAGTTACTGTACGTTTCACTTGGAATTTAATATTTTACAGAAAATCCAATATGGCGGCAAAACATGGGACCGATGAAAATGCCTTTCGCAAACTTGAAAGAGATCACATTCAAGATGTTACACATAAAATTTCAGCTCAATCAGTGTTTTGGTTCTGGAGAGAAGATTTTTAAAGATTAAATCACGATTTTCGCAAAATCCAATATGGCGGCCAAACCACGTGACCGATCAAAACGCCTTACGCAAACTTGAAAGAGATCACACTTAAGATGTTACATGTCAAATTTCAGTCAAATCGGTGTGTTGGTTGTGGAGAAGAAGATTTTTAAAGATTAAATCACGATTTTCGCAAAATCCAATATGGCGGCCAAACCACGTGACCGATCAAAACGCCTTTCGCAAACTTGAAAGAGATCACACTTAAGATGTAACATGTAAAATTTCAGTCGAGTAGGTGTGTTGGTTCTGGAGAAGAAGATTTTTAAAGATTAAATCACGATTTTCGCAAAAATCCAATATGGCGGCCAGACCACGTGACCGATCAAAACGCCCTTTGCAAACTTGAAAGAGATCACACTTAAGATGTTACATGTCTAATTTCAGTGGAATCGGTGTGTTGGTTCTGGAGAAGAAGATTTTAAAGATTAAATCACGATTTTCGCAAAATCCAATATGGCGGCCAGACCACGTGACCGATCAAAACGCCTTTCGCAAACTTGAAAGAGATCACACTAAGATGTCACATGTAAAATTTCAGTTGAATCGGTGTGTTGGTTCTCGAGAAGAAGATTTTTAAAGATTAAATCACGATTTTCTTAAAATCCAATATGGCGGCCAAGGTCACGTGACCGCACGCGATTTTATTCGCCAATTTTTAAGACCTTAGGTCATGTTTGCTATGTAAAAAATTTCAAACTGACTAGACCCCTAGGTCAGCAGAAAAAGGCATTTTTAGGTTTTTGGAAAATCCAATATGGCCGCCAGGTCACGTGATCAATCACAATTTAAGGATAACATGCACTAGTACCCATTAGTACCTATTAGCCCTGTAAGTTGAGAACTTAACGTTAAGCGGTTCCTGAGATCAAGAGGGGCAAAAAAGCGGCGGAAGAAGAGGAAGAAGAAGAAGAATATTGAACTCCTACGAAACCAATAGGGGCCCAGCCGGTTGGCTTGGGCCCCTAATTAAAGCTGCAAGCAGCGTTGGCGGGGCCAAGCGATTAACCTGGTTTCCAATTCTTTGACTGATTATATTATATGCAAGATTTTAGCTTGAAAACAGTCAAGTTCTTGTAAAGAAAAACTTTAAACATCATCTCATATTTATGTTTCATGCAAAATACAATATGGCGACAAAACCATGTGAGCGACCCAATTGCCTTTCACAAACCTGAAAGATATCTCACTAAGAATGAAATAAGTGGAATTTCACTTCCATGAGTGTTTTGGTTCTGGAGAAGAAGTTTTTTAGAGATAAATTGCGATTTTCACGAAATCAAATATGGCGTCGTAAACTGAGCACGGTGACCTACCAAAATTTGTTTCAAAAGTACAAGACATATATGAATTAGATGCTACTCAAAATTGACATAACTGGAAGGTTAAAATATTCCATCAAATAAATGTATTCATCTCTGAAATTTTCGGCGTAATAATTGCAAATTTGGTTAAAAAAATAAATAATTAGTCATATATTTTTTCATTTCATCTTTACTGTTCAAAGTTTTACTTTTGTATAATTTTATGACAAGACTGTGAAAATTTAGAAAATGATGTGAAAATGGTGACCCTTCTTGTTTCTTTAATATTTGATTATTCTCATATGCCAGAATTCAAAAACTTCCATGTGTTCTTCCTTGTGTTTCTCTCTGGCCTGATCTTGTTTAGGTAATGTTTCACTGTCATGAGCGTCATTTGACACAAACTCTTCTTCAACTACCATGTATATCGGAGTCAGAGCTATCTCTGTCACTACTAACGTATGCAGTAACAGTGACACTACAGTAGCAGGGCGGTATCTGATAGTGACAGTTGCCCATAGGCAGTAGCTGTAATAACTTTGATAATTTTGACACTATTTTTGTTCAGTTTATTATACAACTGCGTTCTTGTTCTACTCTCTAGAGCATGTTGATGTGCAGTATTCAGCTTGCTAGCACAGCCTGTGTATGTGTACCACGCATCAGTGCTGACAAGTGACTGTCAGTCTGGACTCTAATTAAACTATCACCTAAATACATATTTATATATACAGGCTTTGTCGACAAAATGAACATTGTGTGTTTGAGCATGCTGTAGGGAGACAGCAGGAAACTGTAGTTGATATATTGGATAGATTGCAGAACGAAATCATCAACGGTTGCAGCTTTTGCCCTGTTACTAGGCTTAAGTTAAATTTTTATGACAATCACACATGTTTAGATTTTTTCGAGATAAAAGTCAAGGAATGTGACAAAATGGCTCTAGATTCTGTTAAATTATTACTAACATTACAACATTTGAATGACATAAAAATGGTATTCATTTTTCATTAAATTACCTAACGTAACAAAAAACTTGGAATCGGAAAATGTAAAACATAAAAGGAAACCAATAAATTTTCAAGTGTCCCCCTAAAGGTAGAGCAAAATTTTCAAGTCCCCCTCTACTACCCCGAAAATTTTCGATTCCCCCTTCCTGAATGAAGTCCTCCAGCCCCCCCCCCCCCAACCGTTTTACTCGCGCTAGGTTGTAAAAAAGCCGTATATGCTTTTGCCGTGACGTAACTTCCCAAATTCACGGTAGACTTTCCGCAATAGTCGTTGGAGATTTTGTTCAATATATGTCACGTGGTGGATAATCCATAATCACACAGTAACCTACAGTCAAACACGGATTTCCAAACTTATCTAATATACCTAAAACCATGGATGTAAAAAATAGACATCCATGCTAAAACTAAGTAAGTCGGGTTTGACCAAAACTGTAAGGTGGTGAAATCTCCAATATCAGATATTTACCTGCAATTTGACAGAATCTATATCGTTCAGTATCGAAGTTAGAATCAGTCCTTGGAAGTCGGGCTTGATCAGAACTGTAAGGTGGTGCATGGATGGTGTAATCTTTTATATATATATCGGATATTTACCCGCGATTTGACAAAATCTAGTATCGTCTAGTATCGATATTAGACTCCCCAAATCGCCGATAACTGTCTGGTAAATATCGGCGATTTCACAGACCTTGCGTGCCGAGGCACAGGGCAAGTCATTCTAGTATCGTCTACTATCAATATTAGAGTCCAAAATTTCCGATAAATATCGGTAAATATCCGAGATTTCACAGATCCGGCGTACCGAGGCACGGGGCAAGTCATTCTAGTATCATCTAGTATCGATATTATAGTCCCCAAATCGCTGATAAATATCGGGTAAATTTCGACGATTTCACGGACCGGGCATGCAATGGCACAAAGCAATGACAGCAAAATTCGCCAAGCTGCAGAGAATATGTATCAATGATTATTACGACATTAACAGCTGGGCTTGATGTGGTCTTGTTTACATTTTTAATCACCTACATGCTCTCAGTTACGCAACACACTAGGGTCACTCCATGCATGTCAGATAGAAAAACATAAACAAATCACCACACCTTGCAATGTCATTTATCTTTCTTTTTGACTCGTAATGAACAAGTGAGCGTGCATTCAGACACCTACATATAAAATTACCCGAACAGCTTCATTTATGATCCTTGACACTCACATATCAGCTGTGCGTAGACCCCAGTAACTGTGCCCTGGCAGGACCTTGTTCCGCTCTTATTCAGTCAATGACACCAGTCGGCCACCCCTTAAAGCTAGAGGCACACTCATCTAAGTACTTCCGTGGCAGTATATTTGACAACGTCACCTTGCGTACAAAAGCTGGTCGACAAAGTTGCCTTACACAAGGGGCAGAGATTAGGGTTCGTGTGACTGCTAGCTGAATTTGACAGCGAGCATTGCAGTCTGTTGTGCCGTCTTTGACTTTCAAGTGTAGCCGGTAACAGACACTTCGTGTTCGTGTCGGCTACATGGACGATCTGCCGACACGAGGTTTTAAACTGCAGCCTTATGAACATTGGGGCGAATTAACCGATTCAAATGCCTTTCGCAAACTTGTCTGTGATTTGTGATTTGTGAATGTTTTAGTGGGGTGAAGGCGATGTGAGACGCCTGAGTGTGGTGAACCCGATAGGCGGAGTGAGCGCTATACAAAGGAGTTTATCCCGGAATCCCGAGGACATCGCGACATTGCACTTTTATATAATATCCGATATTTACGGCTACTAGACTATACAATATTGAAGTTAGATTTGCTCGGCTAGATCTATAAGGTGGTGAAATCTCCTTCGGATATTTACCGCGATTTGACAGAATCTAGTATCGCCTAGTATCAAAGTTAGACTCCGTCCTTTGAAGTCGGGTTTGACCAGAACAGTAAGGTGGTGAAATGTCCGATATAATATATTGGATATTTACCCGCTATTTGACAGAATCTAGTATCGCTTAGTATCGAAGTTAGAGTCAGTCCTTGGAAGTCGGATTTGTGAAAACCTGTAAGGTGGTGAAAACTCTGATATATATATATATATATATATATATATATATATATATATATATATATATATATATATATATATATATATATATATATATATATATATTATATCGGATATTTACCGCGATTTGACAAAATCTAGTATAGCCTAGTATCGAAGCTAGAGTCAGTCCTTTGAAGTCGGGTTTTGGCAAAACCTGCAAGGTGGAGATATGTCCGATCGGTTATTTACCCATGATTTGACAGAATCTAGTATCGTACGGAGCTAGAGTCAGTCCTTGGAAGTCGGGTTTTACCAGAACTGTAAGGTGGTGAAATCTCCGATACATATCGGATATTTACCCGCGATTTGACAGAATCTAGTATCGTGTAGTATCGAAGCTAGAGTCAGTCCTTGGAAGTCGGGTTTAACCAGAACTGTAAGCTGGTGAAATCTCCGATATATATCGGACATTTACCCGCGTTATGACATAATCTAGTATCGTCTAGTATCGAAGCTAGAGACTGAGTAACTCCTTTGAAGTCGGGTTTGGCAAGACCTGTAATGTGGTGAATCTCCGATACATACCGGATTTTTACCTGCGATTTGACAGAATCTTATCGTCTAGTAATCTAAGCTAGAGTCAGTCCGTGGAAGTCGGGTTTGACCAAAACTGTAAGGTATTGAAATCGCCGATATCGGATATTTACCCGCGATTTGACAGAAACTAGTATCGTGTAGTATCGAAGTTGAGTCAGTCCTGTGAAGTCGAGTTTGACCAGAACTGTAAGGTGGTGTAATTTCCGATATATATCGGATATTTACGCGCAATTTGACTGAATCCAGTATTGTTTAGTATCGATATTAGTGTCCCCAAATCGCCGATAAATATCTGGTAAATATCACAGATTTCACAGATCCGGCGTACCGAGGCACAGGGCAAGTCATTGTAGTATCGTCTAGTATCGATATTAGAGTCCCCAAATCGCTGATAAATATCGGGTAAATTTCGGCGATTTGACAGACCGGGCGTGCAATGGCAGAAAGCAATTACAGTGAAATACGATCAAGCTACAGAACTTCATAAAACAAGGTGTTGTTTAATCGATGTGTATCAGCGATTTTTACGACATAAACACACTGGGCTCAAGTTGATATGGTCTTGTTTAATCTTTAATCAGCTACATGCTCTCAGTTACATAACGCACAAGCAGGCCACTCCATGCATGTCTGATAGATAATCATAAACAAATCACCACACCTTGCAATGTCGTGTATCTTTCTTTTTTATTCGTGATGAATAAGTGAGCGTGCATTCAGACACCTATATATAAAATTACCCGAATAGCTTCATTTATGATCCTTGACACTCACATATCAGCTGTGCGTAGACCCCAGTAATTGTGCCCCGGCGGGACCTTGTCCCACTCTTATTCAGTCAATCACAGCAGTCGGCCACCCCTTAAAGCTAGTGGCACACTCCTCTAAGTACTTCCGTGGCAGTATACTTGACAACGTCACCTGGCGTACAAAAGCTGGTGGCCAAAGTTGCCGAGATTAGGAATTCGTGTGACTCTAGCTGAATTTGACAGCGGGCATTGCAGTCTGTTGTGCCGTCTTTGACTTTCAAGTGTACAATATAACATACATCACTGATCGATCTTCTGACTGACGAGGTTTTAAACTGCTGCCTTATGAACATTGAGGCGACTTAACCGATCCAAATGCCTTTCGCAAACTTGAAAGTGCTCGCACTAAGAAAGATATGAGTAAAATGTCAGTTGAATCTGTGTGTTGGTTTTTGAGAAGAAGATTTTTAATGATTAAATTGCGATTTTCGCTATATCTAATACGGCGAACAAACCTTCTGACTGACCCAAACGCCTTTCGGAAATAAAAAAGAACTACCACTAGGGATTATGAGTGAATAATTTTAGTTCAATCTGTGTATTGGTTCTGGAGGAGAATGTTTTTAAAGATTAAATTACGAGTTTTGCAAAATCAAACCATATGACCGATCCAAACGCCTTTCGCAAACTTGAAAGAGATCACACTTTAGATGATATACATAAAATTTCAATTGAATCTGTGTGTTTGTTCTGGAGTAGACGATTTTTAAGAGTAAGTTACGATTTTTGCAAAATTCAATATGGCGGCAAAACCAGGTGACCTATCCAAATGCCTTTCACAAACTTGAAAGAGATAACACTATAGATGATGCATGTACAATTTCTGTCGATTCGTATGTTTGTTCTACAGAAGAAGATTTTTAAAGATGAAATTACGATTTTCGCAAAATCCAATATGGCGGCCAAACCGAGTGACCGATCAAAACGCCTTTTGCAAACTTGAAAGAGATCACACTTTAGATGATATATGTAAAATTTTAGTTCAATCGGTGAACCGGTTCTGGAGTAGAAGATTTTTAAAGATTAAATTGTGATTTCACAAAATCCAATATGGCGGCCAAACCACGTGACCGATCGAAATGTTTTTTGCAAACTTGAAAGAGATCACTGTAAGGATGACATGAGTAAAATTTGAGCTTAATCGGTGTTGTGGTTCTGGAGAAGAATATTTTTAAAGATTAAATAATGATTTTCTCCAAAATCTAATATGGCGGCCAAACCACGTGACCGATCCAAACGCCTTTTGCAAACTTGAAAGAGATCACACTTTAGATGATAGATGTAAAATTTTAGTTCAATCGGTGAATCGGTTCTGGAGAAGAAGATTTTTAAAGATTAAATTGTGATTTCACAAAATCCAATATGGCGGCCAAACCACGTGACCGATCAAAATGCTTTTTGCAAACTTGAAAGAGATCACTGTTAGGATGACATGAGTAAAATTTCAGCTTAATCGGTGTTTTTGTTCTGGAGGAGAAGATTTTTAAAGATTAAATTACGATTTTTTGCAAAATCCAATATGGCGGCCAAACCACGTGACCGATCCAAACGCCTTTTGCAACCTTGAAAGAGATCACACTTCAAATGATATATGTAAAATTTTAGTTCAATCGGTGAATCGGTTCTTGAGGAGAAGATTTTTAAAGATTAAATTGTGATTTCACAAAATCCAATATGGCGGCCAAACCACGTGACCGATCAAAATGTTTTTTGCAAACTTGAAGAGATCACTGTAAGGATGACATGAGTAAACTTTGAGCTCAATCGGTGTTTTGGTTCTGGAGAAGAAGATTTTAAAGATTCAATGAGTATTTTAGAATATCCAATATGGCGGCCAAGGTCACGTGACCGCATGCGATTTTATTTGCAAATTCTAAAGACCTTATGTCATGCTTGCCATACAAAAAATTTCAAATCGACTAGACCCCTACGTCTTCTGGAGAAGCCATTTTTAGGTTTTGGAAAATCCAATATGGCCGCCAGGTCACGTGACCAATCAAAATTTCAAGGGTTAGGTGCACGAGTACTAATTGGCTCCTATTAGCCCTGCAAGTTTGAGAAGTTTTCGTTCAGCCGTTCGAGAGATCTAGGTGAGCAAAGAAATGGCAGAAGAAGAAGAAGAGGAAGTCAGTAGAACTTGAGCAATAACAATAGGGTCCCAGCCGGTCGGCTTGGGCCCCTAATTAAAGCTGCAAGCAGCGTTGGCGGGGCCGAGCAGCTCGCATAGTTGATGAGAAACATACGGCGTCATCTTGAGATCTGCAATCATAACAAACATGAAGGTTTCTGTACTAATTGTTGCTCACGTTTAGGTACATACGTACATTTGGGGTCAAAGGGTATAGCACTGTTGATTACAGAGTTATGGACAAATATATATATTTGAGGTCAAAGGTCATTGAGGTCACGTGACATTTTGTCAAAAAATTGTATCCCATAGTTATCCCTATATACCAAAAATCAGACCTCTAACTCTATTGGCTTGCCCAGAATTAGATATGTGCATATTAAATGAGGCATGACCTATAGTACCATAAGGTCTCCCATCATACCAAGTATGAAGGGTGTAGCCCTTGTGGATACTGAGTTATGGACATATATGTATATTTGAGGTCAAAGGTCATCAAGGTCACGTGACATTTTGTCAAAAAAATTGTATCCCATAGTTATAACTATATACCAAAAACCAGACCTCTAACTCTAATGGCTTGCCAAGAATTAGATATGTGCATATTTAATGAGGCATGACCTTTGGTACCATAAGGTCTCCCATCATACCAAGTATGAAGGGTGTAGCCCTTGTGGTTACTGAGTTATGGACATATATGTATATTTGAGGTCAAAGGTCATCAAGGTCACGTGACATTTTGTCAAAAAAATTGTATCCCATAGTTATCCCTATATACCAAAAATCAGACCTCTAACTCTATTGGCTTGCCCAGAATTAGATATGTGCATATTAAATGAGGCATGACCTATAGTACCCTAAGGTCTCCCATCATACCAAGTATGAAGGGTGTAGCCCTTGTGGATACTGAGTTATGGACATATATGTATATTTGAGGTCAAAGGTCATCAAGGTCACGTGACATTTGTCAAAAAAATTGTATCCCATAGTTATAACTATATACCAAAAACCAGACCTCTAACTCTAATGGCTTGCCCAGAATTAGATATGTGCATATTTAATGAGCCATGACCTTGGGTACCATAAGGTCTCCATCATACCAAGTATGAAGGGTGTAGCCCTTGTGGTTACTGAGTTATGGACATATATGTATATTTGAGGTCAAAGGTCATTAAGGTCAAGTGACAATTTGTCAAAAATATTGTATCCCATAGTTAACCATATATACCAAAAATCAGTCCTCTAGCTCTGTTTGCTTGCCCAAAATTAGATATGTGCATATTAAATAAGGCATGACATATGGTACTATAAGGTCTCCCATCATACCAAATATGAAAGGTGTAGCCCTTGTGGTTACTGAGTTATTGACATATATGTATATTTGAGGTCAAAGGTCATCGAGGTCACGTGACATTTGTTGAAAAAATTGAAATTGTATCCCATACTTATCCCAATATACCAAAAATCACACCTGTAGCTCTATTGGCTTGCCCAGAATTAGATATGTGCATATTTAATGAGGTTTATGATATGGCGTCATAAGGTCTCCCATCCTACCAATTATGAAGGCTGTAGCACTTGTGGTTACTGACTTATGGACAGATATGTATATTTAAGGTCAAAGGTCATCGAGGTCATGTGACATTTTGTCAAAAAAATTGTATCCCATAGTTATCCCTATATACCAAAAACCAGACCTCTTACTCTATTGGCTTGCCCAGAATTAGATATGTGCATAATAAATGAGGTTTAGAAACATGCTAGGGTCATAGGTCAAGTTCATCTTCAAAACATTGATTTGCAGTTTGATACCCTGTTGGTCATTGTTCAGTAGTGACAAAGCCCCAGGCCCCCAGGACACTCACATGGCCAGAATAAGCCATTGGTATAGCTTGCTGCACAGGTATAGGGGAGGTCAAAGGTCATTCAAAAATCAGAAAAATAATACTTTAAAAATCTTCTTCTCAAAAACTGCCAGTTCAATTTCCTTGAAATTTAGTATATAGCATCTAGATAGAGTGGCCTATAAAGTTTGCGAAAAGATTTTGGATCGGTCAAATATTATGGAAATGGGACGGTAAAAAACATTTTCATTTCAAAATTGTAGCCAGGTCACATGACTAATTAAATATTCAAGACTAACATGCACTACCTCTCATTGACCTTAAACATTGTACCAAGTTTCAAAAAATTTCATTGAGCAGTTTCTGAGATTAGGACGGACAAAAAAACGGCAGAAGAAGAAGAAGAAGAAGAAAGTAGAATTTGAGCAATACCAATAGGGGCCATCGCCCATGAGGGCGCTCGGCCCCTAAGAAGAAGAAGGAAGTAGAACTTGAGCAATACCAATAGGGGCCTTCGCCCATGAGGGCGCTCGGCCCCTAAAAAGCCAATGAAAGCAATAGGGGAAAGCTGTAGGCATATGGGCCATGGTACACATAGACAGGGATATGCTGTTGAGATGCTTAGGTCAAAGGTAGAGCTACTAGGTCAAAGGTCATCCGTTACCCACGAAGATAGTCCGGTTCAAAAAATAGTGCGTGTCTTTATGTTTGAATAGCAGCTGATCAGCACTCAGCTAGTGGCTTACAAAGATAGAGCATGGGTTGTAAGTTGATTTTAGAGCAAACATGAGATTCATTCCAAAATCAGATCAGTGTTTCAGAATGTGAAGCAAGCGAGCTTTCATCTGATTGAGTTACGTACGAGGCCAGCCTACAGCTTATGAATAGGGAATATGCTCAGCCAGCATTACTGCACAGGGGCTGCTAATGCCAATGCTGGGCAAGCCAATAGAGCTAGGGGTCTGATTTTTGGTACATGGGGAGACGTGTGGAAGCAAAGATTTTTGGCAAAAAGTCACGTGACCAGGATGACCTTTGACCTGGATTTCACGAATAGGCTTGTAAATCAGTAACCACAAGTGCTACTGCCTTGATATTTGGTAGGATGGAAGACAATATGGTACCACATCATGTAGCTCATTGATTATGCGCATATCTAATTCGGGCTAGCCAATAGAGCTCGGGATCTGATTTTTGGTACACAGGGAGAAGTATAGGATCCAAGTGTGTTGACAAAATGTCACGTGACCAGGATGACCTTTGACCTCGATTTCGCGAATAGGCTTGTAAATCAGTAACCACAAGTGCTACTGCCTTGATATTTGGAGGGGTGGAAGACAATATGGTACCACATCACCTCGCTCATTAATTATGCGCATATCTAATTCCGGGCTAGCCAATAGAGCTAGGGATCTGATTTTTGGTACACAGGGAGAAGTATAGGAGCAAATTGTTGAGCCAAAATGTCACGTGACCAGGATGACCTTTGACCTCGGTTTCACGAATAGGCTTGTAAATCAGTAACCACAAGTGCTACTGCCTTGATATTTGGAGGGGTGGAAGACAATATGGTACCACATCACCTCGCTCATTAATTATGCGCATATCTAATTCCGGGCTAGCCAATAGAGCTAGGGATCTGATTTTTGGTACACAGGGAGAAGTATAGGAGCAAAGTGTGTTGACAAAATGTCACGTGACCAGGATGACCTTTGACCTCGATTTCACGAATAGGCCTGGAAATCATTAACCACAAGTGCTACTGCCTTGATATTTGGTAGGATGGAAGACAATATGGTACCACATCATGTAGCTCATTAATTGTGCGCATATCTAATTCCGAGCTAGCAAATAGAGCTAGGGCTCTGATTTTTGGTACACAGGGAGAAGTATAGGACCAAAGTGTGTTGACAAAATGTCACGTGACCAGGATGACCTTTGACCTCGAAAACTTTGTTTGCCTCCTTATAGCAAAAATCAGACCTCTTGCTGTATCTGGTACTCCAGAATTGCATACGTGCATGTTTAATAATGTGCTAAATGATGCCAAGGTCAAAGGTCAAGGGGCATCCCCAAAATGTCAAAAAATTTAATGAGGCATGACCTATTGTACCATAAGGTCTCCCATCATACCAAATATGAAGGGTGTTGCCCTTGTGGTTACTGAGTTATGGACATATATGTGTATTTGAGGTCAAGGGTCATCAAGGTCATGTGACATTTTGTGAAAAAAAATGTTTTCAATGGTTATCACTATATACCAAAAATCAGACCTCCAGCTCTATTGGCTTGCCCAAAATTAGATATGTGCATATTTAATGAGGTACGGCATATGGTACCATAAGGTCTCCCATCATACCAAATATGAAGGGTGTAGCCCTTGTGGTTACTGAGTTATGGACAGATATGTATATTTGGGGTCAAGGGTCATCAAGGTCATGTGACATTTTGTGAAAAAAAATGTTTTCAATGGTTATCACTATATACCAAAAATCAGACCTCCAGCTCTATTGGCTTGCCCAGAATTAGATATGTGCATAATCAATGGGATAGGAAGTGCCGTCATGTGACATTTTGTTAAAAAACCTTAACACTGATACATGTCCGTGTGTACCAAAAATTAGAACTCTAGCTCCTGTTTGAAGGCTGGAATTAGATATGTGCATAATCAATGAGGTTTAGAAACATGCTAGGGTCATAGGTCAAGTTCATCCTCAAAACATTGATTTGCAGTTTGATACCCTTTTGGTCATTGTTCAGTAGTGACAAGCCCCCGGCCCCCCAGGACACTCACATAGGCCAGAATAAGCCATTGGTATAGCTTAGCTGCAGAGGTATAGGGGAGGTCAAAGGTCATTGAAAAATCAGAAAAAAAATACTTTAAAAATCTTCTTCTCAAAAAACTGCTAAGTCAATTTCCTTGAAATTTAGTATATAGCATCTAGATAGTATGGTCTATAAAGTTTGCGAAAAGATTTTGGATCGGTCAAATTTTATGGAAATGGGACAGTAAAAAACATTTTCATTTCAAAATTGTAGCCAGGTCACATGACTAATTAAATATTCAAGACTAACATGCACTACCTCTCATTGACCTTAAACATTGTACCAAGTTTGAAAAAATTTCATTCAGCAGTTTCAGAGATTAGGACGGACAAAAAAAACGGCAGAAAAAGAAGAAGAACAAGAAGAAGAAGAAGAAGAAGAAGAAGGAAGTAGAACTTGAGCAATACCAATAGGGGCCTCGCCCATGAGGGCGCTCGGCCCCTAAAAAGAAGAAAAAAGTAGAACTTCAGCAATACCAATAGGGGCCTCGCCATGAGGGCGCTCGGCCCCTAATTAAAGCTGCAAGCAGCGTTGGCGGGGCCCAAGCGGTTAACATGGTTGAAAAATCTTGCACTAATGATATTATGTGCAAAATTCGAGCTTCAAAAAGTAGGATTTTGAACATCATCGAATAGTTACTGTATGTTTCACTTGGAATTTAATATTTTACGGAAAATCCAATATGGCGGCCAAACCACGTGACTGATCAAAACGCATTTTGCAAACTTGAAACACATCACACTTAAGATGGTATATGCAAAATTTCAGTCAAATCGGTGTTTGTTAAGGAGAAGAAGATTTTAAAGATTAAATCACAATTTTCGAAAATCCAATATGGCGGCCAAACCACGAGACCAATCAAAACGACTTTCGCAAACTTGAAACAGATCACACTTAAGATGTTACATGTCAAATTTCAGTCGAATCGGTGTGTTGGTTCTGGCGAAGAAGATTTTAGAGATTAAATCACAATTTTCTCAAAATCCAATATGGCGGCCGAACCACGTGACTGATCTAAACGCCTTTCGCAAATTTGAAAGAGATCACACTTAGATGTTACATGTCAAATTTCAGTTGAATCTGTTTGTTGGTTCTGGAGAAGAAAATTTTTAAAGATTAAATCACGATTTTTAGCAAAATCCAATATGGCGGCCAAACCACGTGACCGATCAAAATGCGTTTCGCAAACTTGAAAGAGATCACACTTAAGATGTTACATGTGAAATTTCAGTCAAATCGGTGTTTTTCGTTCTGGAGAAGAAGATTTTTAAAGATTAAATTGGTATTTTCAAAAATCCAATATGGCGGCCAAGGTCACGTGACCGCATGCGATTTTATTGGCAAATTGTCAAGACCTTAGGCCATGCTTGCTATGCAAAAAATTTCAAATCGACTAGACCCTGGTATTCTAGAGAAGCCATTTCTAGGTTTTTGGAAAATCCAATATGGCCGCCAGGTCACGTGACCAATGAAAATTTCAAGGGTCAGGTGCACGAGTATAATTGACACCAATAGTCCTGCAAGTTTGAAAAGTTTTCGTTCAGCGTGTTTGAGAGATCTAGGTCGACAAAAAAAGAGCGGAAAGAAGAAGAAGAAGAAGAAGAAAAGTTGAATTCCTACGAAACCAATAGGGGCCCAGCCGGTAGGCTTGGGCCCCTAATTAAAGCTGCAAGCAGCGTTGGCGGGGCCCAAGCGGTGAACATGGTTGAAAAATCTTGCAATAATGATATTATGTGCAAAATTCGAGCTTGAAAAAGTAGGATTTTGAACATCATCTAATAGTTACTGTACGTTTCACTTGGAATTTAATATTTTACGGAAAATCCAATATGGCGGCCAAACCACGAGACCGATCAAAACCTATTTCACAAACTTGAAACACATCACTTTAAAGATGGTATATGCAAAATTTCAGTCAATTCGATGTTTGTTCGGGAGAGAAGAAGATTTTAAAGATTAAATCACGATTTTCGAAAAATCCAATATGGCGGCCAAACACGTGACCGATCAAAACGCCTATCACAAACTTGAAAGAGATCACACTAAAGATGTTACATGTCAAATTTCAATCGAATCTGTGTATTGGTTCTGGAGTAGAAGATTTTTAAAGATTAAATCACGATTTTCGCAAAATCCAATATGGCGGCCAAACCATGTGACCGATCAAAACGTCTTTCGCAAACTCGAAAGAGATTACACTTAAGATGTTACATGTCAAATTTCAGTCGATTCGGTGTGTTGGTTCTGGAGAAGAAGATTTTCAACAATTAAATCAGATTTTTCGCAAAATCCAATATGGCGGCCAGACCACGTGACCGATCAAAACGCGTTTCGCAAACTTGAAAGAGATCACACTTAAGATGTTATATGTCAAATTTCAGTCGAATCGGTGTGTTGGTTCTGGAGAAGAAGATTTTTAAAGATTAAATCACGATTTTCGCAAAAATCCAATATGGCGGCCAGACCACGTGACCGATCAAAACGCCTTTCGCAAACTTGAAAGAGATCACACTTAAGATGCTACATGTCAAATTTCAGTTGAATCGGTGTGTTTGTTCTGGAGAAGAAGATTTTTGAAGATTAAATCACGATTTTTGCAAAATCCAATATGGCGGCCAAACCACGTGACCGATCAAAACGCCTTTCGCAAACTTGAAAGAGATCACACTTAAGATGTTACATGTGAAATTTCAGTCAAATCGGTGTTTTGGTTCTGGAGAAGAAGATTTTTAAAGATTAAATCACGATTTTTGCAAAATCCAATATGGCGGCCAAGGTCACGTGACCGCATGCGATTTTATTGGCAAATTCTTAAGACCTTAGGCCATGCTTGCCATACAAAAAATTTCAAATCGACTAGACCCCTAGGTCTTCTGGAGAAGCCATTTTTAGGTTTTTGGAAAATCCAATATGGCCGCCAGGTCACGTGACCAATCGAAATTTGTATACCCAGGTGCACGAGATCTCATAGGTACCTATTAGCCCTGCAAGTTTCAGAAGTTTGCGGTAAGCGGTGGTTGAGTTCTAGGTCGACAAAAAAAGAGCGGAAGGAGAAGAAGAAGAAGAAGTAGAAGAAAGTTGAACTCCTATAAAACCAATAGGGGCCCAGCCGGTCGGCTTGGGCCCCTAATTAAAGCTGCAAGCAGCGTTGGCGGGGCCCAAGCGGTGAACATGGTTGAAAAATCTTGCAATAATGATATTATGTGCAAAATTCGAGCTTGAAAAAGTAGGATTTTGAACATCATCTAATAGTTACTGTACGTTTCACTTGGAATTTAATATTTTACGGAAAATCCAATATGGCGGCCAAACCACGAGACCGATCAAAACCTATTTCACAAACTTGAAACACATCACTTTAAAGATGGTATATGCAAAATTTCAGTCAATTCAATGTTTGTTCGGGAGAAGAAGATTTTTAAAGATTAAATCACGATTTTCGAAAAATCCAATATGGCGGCCAAACCACGTGACCAATCAAAAGGCCTTTCGCAAACTTGAAAGAGATCACACTAAAGATGTTACATGTCAAATTTCAATCGAATCTGTGTATTGGTTCTGGAGTAGAAGATTTTTAAAGATTAAATCACAATTTTCTCAAAATCCAATATGGCGGCCAAACCATGTGACCGATCAAAACGCCTTTCTCAAACTCGAAATAGATTACACTTAAGATGTTACATGTCAAATTTCAGTCAAATCGGTGTTTTGGTTCTGGAGAAGAAGATTTTCGACAATTAAATCAGATTTTTCAAAAATCCAATATGGCGGCCAGACCAGTGACCGATCAAAACGCGTTTCGCAAACTTGAAAGAGATCACACTTAAGATGTTATATGTCAAATTTCAGTCGAATCGGTGTGTTGGTTCTGGAGAAGAAGATTTTTAAAGATTAAATCACGATTTTCGCAAAAATCCAATATGGCGTCCAGACCACGTGACCGATTAAAACGCCTTTCGCAAACTTGAAAGAGATCACACTTAAGATGCTACATGTCAAATTTCAGTCGAATCGGTGTGTTTGTTCTGGAGAAGAAGATTTTTGAAGATTAAATCACGATTTTTGCAAAATCCAATATGGCGGCCAAACCACTTGACCGATCAAAACGCCTTTCGCAAACTTGAAAGAGATCACACTTAAGATGTTACATGTGAAATTTCAGTCAAATCGGTGTTTTGGTTCTGGAGAAGAAGATTTTTAAAGATTAAATCACGATTTTCGCAAAATCCAATATGGCGGCCAAACCATGTGACCGATCAAAACGCCTTTCGCAAACTTGAAAGAGATCACACTTAAGATGTTATATGTCAAATTTCAGTCGAATCGGTGTGTTGGTTCAGGAGAAGAAGATTTTTAAAGATTAAATGAGGATTTTCGCAAAAATCCAATATGGCGGCCAGACCACGTGACCGATTAAAACGCCTTTCGCAAACTTGAAAGAGATCACACTTAAGATGCTACATGTCAAATTTCAGTTGAATCGGTGTATTGGTTCTGGAGAAGAAGATTTTTGAAGATTAAACACGATTTTTGCAAAATCCAATATGGCGGCCAAACCACGTGACCGATCAAAACGCCTTTCGCAAACTTGAAAGAGATCACACTTAAGATGTTACATGTGAAATTTCAGTCGAATCGGTGTTTTGGTTCTGAGAAGAAGATTTTTAAAGATTAAATCACAATTTTTGCAAAATCCAATATGGCGGCCAAGGTCACGTGACCGCATGCGATTTTATTAGCAAATTCTTAAGACCTTAAACCATGCTTGCTATACAAAAAATTTCAAATCGACTAGACCCCTGGGTCTTCTGGAGAAGCCATTTTAGGTTTTTGGAAAATCCAATATGGCCGCCAGGTCACGTGACCAATCGAAAATTTGTATACCCAGGTGCACGAGATCTCATAGGTACCTATTAGCCCTGCAAGTTTCAGAAGTTTGCGGTAAGCGGTGGTTGAGTTCTAGGTCGACAAAAAAAGAGCGGAAGAAGAAGAAGAAGAAGTAGAAGAAGAAAGTTGAACTCCTATAAAACCAATAGGGGCCCAGCCGGTCGGCTTGGGCCCCTAATTAAAGCTGCAAGCAGCGTTTGCGGGGCCCAAGCGGATAACTTGGTTGAAAGATCTTGCACTAATGATATTATGTGCAAAATTCGATCTTGGAAAAGTATGATTTTGAACATCATCTCATAGTTACTGTACTTGTCAGTGGGAATTGCATGTTTTACGTAAATCCAATATGGTGGCGAAATATGAAGGATGTAGCACTTGTGGTTACTGAGTTATGGACATATACTCATATTCAAGGTCAAAGGTCATCGAGATCACACGACATTTTGTCAAAAAAATTGTAAAGCTTAGTTATCCCTATATACCAAAAATCAGACCTCTAGCTCTATTGGCTGGCTCAGAATTAGATATGCGCATAATTAATGAGGTACAGGATGTGGTGTCATAAGGTCACGTGATATTTTGTCAAAAAAAATTGTATTGCTAAGTTATCCCTATATACCAAAAATTAGACCTCTAGCTCTATTGGCTGGTTCAGAATTAGATATGCGCATAATTAATGAGGTACAGGATGTGGTGTCATAAGGTCTTCCATCATACCAAATATGAAGGGTGTAGCACTTGTGGTTACTGAGTTATGGACATATACGTATATTCAAGGTCAAAAAGGTCATCGAGGTCACGTGATATTTTGTCAAAAAAATTTTATTGCTAAGTTATCCCTATATACCAAAAATCAGACCTCTAGCTCTATTGGCTGGCTCAGAATTAGATATGCGCATAATTAATGAGGTACAGGATGTGGTGTCATAAGGTCTCCCATCATACCAAATATGAAGGCTGTAGCACTTGTGGTTACTGAGTTATGGACATATACGTACATTCAAGGTCAAAGGTCATCGAGGTCACGTGACATTATGTCAAAAAAAATTGTATTGCTAAGTTATCCCATATACCAAAAATCAGACCTTTAGCTCCATTGGCTGGCTGAGAATTAGATATGCGCATAATTAATGAGGTACAGGATGTGGTGTCATAAGGTCTCCCATCATACCAAATATGAAGGGTGTAGCACTTGTGGTTACTGAGTTATGGACATATACTCATATTTAAGGGCAAAGGTCATCGAGGTCACGTGATATTTTGTCAAGAAAATTGTAATGCTAAGTTATCCCTATATACCAAAAATCAGACCTCTAGCTCTATTGGCTGGCTCAGAATTAGATATGCGCATAATTAATGAGGTACAGGATGTGGTGTCATAAGGTCTCCCATCATACCAAATATGAAGGCTGTAGCACTTGTGGTTACTGAGTTATGGACATATACGTACATTCAAGGTCAAAGGTCATCGAGGTCACGTGACATTATGTCAAAAAAAATTGTATTGCTAAGTTATCCCCATATACCAAAAATCAGACCTTTAGCTCTATTGGCTGGCTGAGAATTAGATATGCGCATAATTAATGAGTACAGGATGTGGTGTCATAAGGTCTCCCATCATACCAAATATGAAGGCTGTAGCACTTGTGGTTACTGAGTTATGGACATATACTCATATTTAAGGGCAAAGGTCATCGAGGTCACGTGATATTTTGTCAAGAAAATTGTAATGCTAAGTTATCCCTATATACCAAAAATCAGACCTCTAGCTCTATTGGCTGGCTCAGAATTAGATATGCGCATAATTAATGAGGTACAGGATGTGGTGTCATAAGGTCTCCCATCATACCAAATATGAAGGGTGTAGCACTTGTGGTTACTGAGTTATTGACATATACGTATATTCAAGGTGTTATGTAGGTCATTTCCCCACACTCATCATGACCTGAGTTCAATTAGTCTAGAACATTCCCAAGGTCACTGCCCTTGATGACCTCACAACCTTGAATTCAATTAGTCATGTTTGGAATGTTCTGGAAAGTTGATTAGTTGTGTAAGGGAGATAATTTTAGAACAGTAATTAGCATGTCAATAAAAGTTCTAGATTGTTCTTACATGCCTTTATAAAAGGGACGTGCACAGCTTCCAGTCAGACTTTTGGGATCGTGTCTCTTGTGTGTTACTAAACTCCAGCAGTAGTCATTCTCAAGACTTTTCAAGACCTTCACTGTCAACGCTGGATTTATACTGTGGTCTTTGTGCAGCTTCAAGCCTGCAAGCCGAAGGACTGTTCATTCATCCGACTGACTGTTACAACTCTGAGACTGGAGCTTTGCCGTCCCAGCTGAGATAAGTAGTCTGTACACTTTAAAGCTTGTATTCTATCCCTAACTTAGCAATTAGTTTTATTTTCGTAATAAATTCTGTTTAAACGTTATTTGCTGAGTTCACCCTTTTGTTCGTTTTCTCTGCACGTAACAAAATTGGGGGCTCGTCCGGGATACGAATATTTTGAGCCGTTTGACAACATTTTGACAGCCTTTTCAAAACTACTGTATACTGTGAACTCAGCGAAATTTAATCATGGCGGAATTTAAACCAGACGAATTTATGGATGACCTTGATCAGGACACATTTAATTCCCTCAGAAAAGACAACCTCATAACACTGGCCAATTTCCTTAAAGTAGAAGTCAAAAGATCTATGCGCAAGCGAGAAATACAGTTCAAGATTGCAAAACATTTAGTTAATTCTGGCCATTTTGAGGAGTCTGCCTTAAAAGATTATGAGCCTGAGTCTTCCTCTGAACTCAGAAAATTAGAATTAGAATTGCAGACAAATTTGGAGATTAAGAAACTAGAATTACAAATGAGAGAGAAAGAATTACAAATGGAAGAAAGACAGAGAGAAAAGGAGAGAGAATTGGAAGAACATCGACTACAGTTAGAAATGAGACGTTTAGAGCTTGGACAGTCAGGAAAATTCTTCCCTTCAGACAAGTTTGACATCACTAAGCATTTCAGGTTAGTTCCCCCTTTCCAAGAAAAGGATGTTGATAAATATTTCCTTCATTTTGAGAAAATTGCTCAGAGTCTGAATTGGCCTAAGGAGTCCTGGTCTATGCTTTTGCAGAGTGCTTTGGTGGGTAAAGCTAGAGAAATTTACATTCAGTTGTCAGTAGCGCAGGCTTCAGATTATGATTCTGTGAAGGAATTAATTCTCAAGGGCTATGAGTTGGTGCCTGAAGCTTACCGTCAGAAATTTAGGGATTGTGAGAAGGTGAAGGATCAAACTTATGTTGAATTTGCTCGAACAAAGAACAACTGTTTGATCGTTGGTGCTCTTCTGAAAAGGTCAGTCAGAATTATGACAAATTACGACAGCTTGTTTTGATTGAGGAATTTAAGAGGTGCATTCGGAGTGACATCAAGACGTTTATCAATGAACAAAAGGCAGATACATTGGAGGTTGCTGCACGTTTGGCCGATGATTATTCATTGACCCACAAATCTTCATTTCTCAGCAAACCATCCCAGTCCTTTTCATACAGAAACAATGCAGGTAATTTAACTCCTCCTTTTCATCCAAGAATTTTTCAAAGGACAGTAGGAAATCAAATGACAACAGTTCACAAAATTCAAGTAACACTTCCACATCATCAGATCCCAAGTCTCAATCTCCTTCTGACAAACAGTTTGGTACACTTTCTTGTAATTATTGTAAGAAAGACGGCCATTTAATGTCAGATTGTTTCAAATTGAAAAGAAAACGTGAAGGTCAAAGTGGTCAAAGTGGATCTAAGCCCACCGGCTTTATTTCTTCATCAACTCAATTAGAGTCTAATAATGTGTGCAACACATTTTCTGAGGTTAAATCCCTCTTATCCCCAATTAATGAGGTCAAGGTCCAATATCTATCTTCTAGATAGCATTATGAGGTATTTTCGAGCCATTTATTCATAATGGTTTTATATCACTTTCTAGTGATTTTTCTTCCGCTACCCCTGTCAAAATTTTAAGAGATACCGGGGCTTCCCAGTCTCTTTTGTTGGCAGATACCCTGCCGTTTTCTGAAAAGTCATTTTCAGGTTCTAAAGTTCTTATTAAGGGGGTAGATTGTAATGACTACATTCCTGTTCCTCTCCATAATGTCTATTTGTCTTCGGACTTTGTTTCTGGACCTGTGACTTTAGGTATTAGGCCTTTTTTGCCTTTTGAAGGGATTCACCTTCTTCTTGGAAACGACCTTGCTGGGACAAGGTCATTACTAATCCACTTGTGACTGATAATCCTAGTTTAGATCAAAATCCAGAGCCAATAGAGGAAGACATTCCCGGCCTTTTCCCATCATGTGCCATTACTCGAGCCATGTCAAAGAAAACTTCTGAGAATCAAAATACTCTCAAAAATAATGTCACAGATGTTGACTTAAATGACACCTTTCTCAGTCAGGTGTTTGACACGGAGCATTCCGTTATCCCTCGTGGATTTGAAACTTCCAGTAAAACTTCTGCTGTTCAAAGTCAGACATTTTCTAGATCAAATCTCATTGCAGAACAACACAAAGACCCAGATATTTTGTCTTTGTTTGACAGGGTAGATGATGAAGATAAAACTTCAGATAGCTCTGTTTCCTATTATACAAAATCTGGTATTCTCATGCGTAAATGGAGACCTCCAGACATTTTGGTTGATGACGATTGGGCTATAAAACATCAAATTGTGGTTCCAAAGCCCTATCGTGCTGAAATATTGCGCCTGGCCCATGAAACCCCCTGGGCTGGTCACTTAGGGGTCAGGAAAACTTATCACAAAATTCTCAGTCACTTTTATTGGCCTAATCTCAGGCAGGATGTAGCACATTTCTGTAAAACTTGTCACACATGTCAAATGGTAGGAAAGCCAAATCAGACCATTCCAAAGGCCCCTTTACAACCAATTCCTGCATTTCAAGAACCATTTAGTAGGATACTAATAGACTGTGTTGGGCCCCTACCAAAAACAAGATCAGGAAATGAGTACATGCTGACAATAATGTGTACATCAACTCGGTTCCCCCCGAAGCCATACCACTGAGAAATATAAAGACAAAGACTATAGTGAAAGCTTTAGTCAAATTTTTCACTTTATTTGGCCTCCCTAAATGTGTCCAGTGCCGATCAAGGCTCCAACTTTATGTCTGGAATTTTTCAACAAGTAATGGATCAGCTACGCATTAAACAGTATAGGTCATCCGCCTATCATCCAGAAAGTCAGGGTGCTCTTGAGCGATTTCATCAAACTTTGAAAAACATGATTAGGACCTACTGTTTTGACACTGAGAAGCAGTGGGATGAAGGAATTCATTTTCTGCTCTTTGCTGTTAGAGAGTCAATTCAGGAGTCTCTTGGTTTTAGCCCATTTGAGCTTGTATTTGGACATACAGTCCGTGGCCCACTTAAGCTCGTTAAAGAGAAATTCCTATCAGACGATGATGATTGTCTGAATATTTTGCAATATGTCTCAGATTTTCGTACAAAACTCTCTAAAGCATGTGAATTAGCCAGAGAAAATCTTGAGTCATCTCAGCAGTCAATGAAAACCAAATATGATAAAAGCACCTCAAAACGGAAGTTTGAACCAGGTCAAAAAGTTCTTGTTCTACTTCCAATTCCTGGCAAACCACTCCATGCTCGTTACTTTGGGCCATACCTAATTGATAAGAAATTGAGTGATTTAAATTACATCATAATAACACCTGACAGGCGAAAACAAAAACAACTATGTCACATAAATATGCTTAAGCCATATTTGGATAGGGATAATCCTACTATAACTCAGCCTGTCAGTGCAGTCAGTTCAAACCATTATGAAGATAGTGATACTGAAACTGACTTGAGTGATAATACTCTAAACTCAAAGCTGGGCTCGGTCAAGCTTCAGAACTCAGAATCCTGGAGAAGCTGGAGTCTACAAAGTTGGCACACCTCCAGCCAGAACAACAACAACAGGTGAAAGAACTGCTCCACGAATATAAACACCTATTTCAAGATATTCCAACGAGGACAAACATCATCTACCACCACGAAGATGTCTGCGACAGTAATCCAGTGGAACAACATCCAGACAGACTGAATCCTGCGAAAGCGGAATATCTCCAGGAGGAAGCCAAGTATTTGCCGAACAATGACTTTATCGAACTCAGTAAAAATAACCAGACTTTGCCGTGCATACTTTATGCCAAATTCAGTGCCATTTCAAGTTTTCCAACAACAAATTGCAAGAAGATAGTCATGGGACATCCTGTTTGCTACTTTTCACACAAATTTAACAAATCCCAGAGAAACTACTCTACAATTGAAAAAGAGTGTTTATCTTTGATATTAGCTTTACAGCATTTTGAAGTTTATGTTACTTCTTCAAATCAGCCAATAGTGGTTTATATTGATCACAACCCTCTTGTTTTTCTGCAGAATTTAAAGGCAAAAATCAGAGATTGCTAAGATGGAGTTTAATGTTACAGGAGTTTAATCTTGACATTAGACATATCAAAGGCAGAGACAATTTAATTGCAGACTGTCTCTCTCGTATTTAAAAATTATTGTTGTTCACTTTCAAGAAATTTTATTGTTGTTCACTTTCAAGAAATTTTACTTTAGAGTAAAACAAAAATTTGAGTACTTAAATCCTTTTCAAGATTACATTTGTAAAAGAAAGATTTTTCTTTGAAAAATTTTCTTTTTTGAAGAGGGGGTGTGTTATGTAGGTCATTTCCCCCACACTCATCATGACCTGAGTTCAATTAGTCTAGAACATTCCCAAGGTCACTGCCCTTGATGACCTCACAACCTGAATTCAATTAGTCATGTTGGAATGTTCTGGAAAGTTGATTAGTTGTGTAAGGGAGATAATTTTAGAACAGTAATTAGCATGTCAATAAAAGTTCTAGATTGTTCTTACATGCCTTTATAAAAGGGACGTGCACAGCTTCCAGTCAGACTTTTGGGATCGTGTCTCTTGTGTGTTACTAAACTCCAGCAGTAGTCATTCTCAAGACTTTTCAAGACCTTCACTGTCAACGCTGGATTTATACTGTGGTCTTTGTGCAGCTTCCAGCCTGCAAGCCGAAGGACTGTTCATTCATCCGACTGACTGTTACAACTCTGAGACTGGCTTTGCCGTCCCAGCTGAGATAAGTAGTCTGTACACTTTAAAGCTTGTATTCTATCCCTAACTTAGCAATTAGTTTATTTTCGTAATAAATTCTGTTTAAACGTTATTTGCTGAGTTCACCCTTTTGTTCGTTTTCTCTGCACGTAACAAAGGTCAAAGGTCATCGAGGTCACATGACATTTTGTCAAAAAAAATGTAATGCTAAGTTATCCCTATATACCAAAAATCAGACCTCTAGCTCTATTGGCTGGCTCAGAATTAGATATGCGCATAATTAATGAGGTACAGGATGTGGTGTCATAAGTCTCCATCATACCAAATATGAAGGGTGTAGCACTTGTGGTTACTGAGTTATTGACATATACGTATATTCAAGGTCAAAGGTCATCGAGGTCACGTGACATTTTGTCAAAAAATTGTATTGCTAAGTTATCTTTATATACCAAAAATCAGACCTTTGCTCTATTGGCTGGCTGAGAATTAGATATGCACATAATTAATGAGGTACAGGATGTGGTGTCATAAGGTCTCCCATCATACCAAATATGAAGGCTGTAGCACTTGTGGTTACTGAGTTATGGACATATACGTATATTCAAGGTCAAAGGTCATCGAGGTCACGTGATATTTTGTCAAGAAAATTGTATTGCTAAGTTATCCCTATATACCAAAAATCAGACCTCTAGCTCTATTGGCTTGCCCAGAATTAGATATGCGCATAATTAATGAGGTACAGGATGTGGTGTCATAAGGTCTCCCATCCTACCAAATATGAAGGATGTAGCACTTGTGGTTCCTAAGTTATGGACGTATATGTATATTTGAGGTCAAAGGTCATCAAAGTCATGTGACATTTTGTTAAAAAAATTGTTTTTCGTAGTTATCCCTGTATACCAAAAATCTGACCTCTTGCTCTATTAGATTGCCCAGAATTAGATATGACTCTTACATAGGCCAGAATAAGCCATTTGTATAGCGTAGCTGCAGAGGTATAGGGGAGGTCAAAGGTCATTGAAAAATCAGAAAAATAATACTTTAAAAATTTTCTTCTCAAAAACTGCCTGGTTAATTTCCTTGAAATTTATTATATAGAATCTAGAAGTATGGCCTATAAAGTTTGCGAAAAGATTTTGGTGTTAGTTCTGGAGAAGAAGATTTTTAATGATTAAATTTCAATTTTCGTAAAATCCAAGATGGCGGCCAAATCATGTGACCAATCCAAATGTCTTTCGCAAACTTAAAAGAGATCACTCTAAGGATGGCATGAGTAAAATTTCAGTGAAATCAGTGTGTTTGTTCTGGAGAAGAAGATTTTCAATGATTAAATTGCGATTTTCGTAAAATCCAAGATGGCGGCCAAATCATGTGACCGATCTAAACGTCTTTCGCAAACTTGAAAGAGATCACTCTAAGGACGACATGAGGAAAATTTCAGTCAAATCGGTGTTTTGGTTCTGGAAAAGAAGATTTTTAATGATTAAATTGCGATTTTCGTAAAATCCAAGATGGCGGCCAAATCACGTGACCGATCCAAACGTCTCTCGCAAACTTGAAAGAGATCACTCTAAGGATGACATGAGTAAAATTTCAGTTATATCGGTGTGTTGGTTCTAGAGAAGAAGATTTTTAATGATTAAATTGCGATTTTCGTAAAATCCAAGATGGCGGCCAAATCACGTGACCGATCCAAACGTCTTTCGCAAACTTGAAAGAGATCACTCTAAGGATGACATGAGTAAAATTTCAGCTAAATCTGTATGTTGGTTCTGGAGAAGAAGATTTTTAAAATTAAATCGGTATTTTTCGAAAATTCAAGATGGCCGCCAGGTCGCGCGACTATTCAAAATTTCTATACCCAGGTGCACGAGATCTCATAGGTACCTATTAGCCCTGCAAGTTTTAGAAGTTTGCGGTAAGCGGTGTTTGAGTTCTAGGTCGACAAAAAAAGAGCGGAAGAAGAAGAAGAAGAAGAAGAAGAAGAAGAAGAAGAAGAAGAAGAAAGTTGAACTCCTATAAAACCAATAGGGGCCCAGCCGGTCGGCTTGGGCCCCTAATAATTAAAGCTGCAAGCAGCGTTTAGGGGCCGAGCAGCTCGCATAGTTGATGAGAAACATAAGGCGTCATCTTGAGATCTGCAATCATAACAAACATGAAGGTTTTTGTACTAATTGTTGCTCATGTTTAGGTACATACGTACATTTGGGGTCAAAGGGTATAGCACTGTTGATTACAGAGTTATGGACAAATATATATATTGAGGTCAAAGGTCATCGAGGTCACGTGACCTTTTATTGAAAAATTGTATCCCATACTTATCCCATATACAAAAAATCACACCTCTAGCTCTATTGGCTTGCCCAGAATTAGATATGTGCATATTTAATGAGGTACATGATGTGGCGTCATAAGGTCTCCAATCCTACCAATTATGAAGGGTGTAGCACTTGTGGTTACTGAGTTATGGACAGATATGTATATTTGAGGTCAAAGGTCATCGAGGTCACGTGACATTTTGTTGAAAAAATTGAAATTGTATCCCATACTTATCCCAATATACCAAAAATCACACCTGTAGCTCTATTGGCTTGCCCAGAATTAGATATGTGCATATTTAATGAGGTTTATGATATGGCGTCATAAGGTCTCCAATCCTACCAATTATGAAGGGTGTAGCACTTGTGGTTACTGACTTATGGACAGATATGTATATTAAGGTCAAAGGTCATAGAGGTCATGTGACATTTTGTCAAAAAAATTGTATCCCATAGTTATCCCTATATACCAAAAACCAAACCTCTAACTCTATTGGCTTGGCCGAAATTAGATATGTGCATATTTAATGAGACATGACATAGGGTACCATAAGGTCTCCCATCATACCAAGTATGAAGGGTGTAGCCCTTGTGGATACTGAGTTATGGACATATATGTATATTTGAGGTCAAAGGTCATCAAGGTCACGTGACATTTTGTCAAAAAAATTGTATCCCATAGTTATAACTATATACCAAAAACCAGACCTCTAACTCTATTGGCTTGCCCAGAATTAGATATGTGCATATTAAATGAGGCATGACCTATAGTACCATAAGGTCTCCCATCATACCAAGTATGAAGGGTGTAGCCCTTGTGGATACTGAGTTATGGACATATATGTATATTTGAGGTCAAAGGTCATCAAGGTCACGTGACATTTTGTCAAAAAAATTGTATCCCATAGTTATAACTATATACCAAAAACCAGACCTCTAACTCTATTGGCTTGCCCAGAATTAGATATGTGCATATTAAATGAGGCATGACCTATAGTACCATAAGGTCTCCCATCATACCAAGTATGAAGAGAGTAGCCCTTGTGGTTACTGAGTTATGGACATATATGTATAATTGAGGTCAAAGGTTATCAAGGTCACGTGACATTTTGTGGAAAAAAATTGTATCCCATAATTATCCCTATATACCAAAAACCAGACCTCTAACTCTATTTGCGTGCCCAGAATTAGATATGTGCATATTTAATGAGGCATAACCTATGGTACCATAAGGTCTCCCATCATACCAAGTATGAAGGGTGTAGCCCTTGTGGTTACTGAGTTATGGACATATATGTTTATTTGGGTCAAAGGTCATTAAGGTCACATGATATTTTGTCAAAAATATTGTATCCCATAGTTAACCCTATATACTAAAAACCAGTCCTGTAGCTCTGTTTGCTTGCCCAAAATTAGATATGTGCATATTTAATGAGGCATGACATATGGTACCATAAGGTCTCCCATCATACCAAATATGAAGGGTGTAGCTCTTGTGGTTACTGAGTTATTGACATATATGTATATTTGAGGTCAAGGGTCACAAGGTCATGTGACATTTTGTGAAAAAAATTGTTTTCAATAGTTATCCCTTTATCAGTCCGGGTCAGCTCCAAAATTGGAGACGCTATACCATAATATTTTCCCCCTCTCATTAGCCAATCAGCGGCCAGCGCGCCATCAATAAAAATGTATTTCCTGGCCACCTCCTCATGCGTCCTTCGTTACGTACGCCATACTGTGTCGAACTCCCGCGCCGTATTCTGTCATAATGTCGAACAGTTGTGTGGCCACTCTGTCAAAACACAATTTCAAAATCGCGTACCAGTTTTATTCTGGCTAAGACAACCAAACCCCATATATGGTTGTGATTCCTAGACTCTTGCTTGAAGTCCTGCGAAATATAAATCGTGTACCTACACAGACCGTTCAGAATACCCCATTTGTATCGGAGATGGCAGCGATACAAATTCTACCGTATGGGGAACAGTTGTGTGGCCACTCTGTCAACACATTTTCAAAATCGCGTACCATTTTTAGTCTGCGTTTGACAACTACAAAACAGGTATCCTTTTAAAGCTCTGACATTGCTCTTCTTTCTTGCAAAATGTTATACGCGTACCTACACAAATAACCTTTATAACAGTATTTCTAATAGAGATGACGAACATCCACAAAATGATTCTCGGTACTTGAGCGAAATCGATAACTTGGGGGTAGAAATGAATCGTCAATATTTCGAATATTTGTTCACTAATCGGACTCCTTGTTGGACATGACCTTCTGCAGAACACGTGGATTATGTTGACTGTCGAAATTCGTCGAAATTCACAAGACAGGGGCTTAATAAGCGGCCCAAAACTGCCGATCACACTTGGTGGGTAATTTGTGACCCAGCGTGACCTGTACTTTATTAATGATGTAATCTGGTCGATGATTGGCTGAATGCCGGAATACATTATCATAATGAGTCTCCAATTTTGGAGCTGACCCGGACTGTTTATACCAAAAAGCAGACCTCCAGCTCTATTGGCTTGCCCACAATTAGATATGTGCATAATAAATGAGGTTTAGCAACATGCTAGGGTCATAGGTCAAGTTCATCCTCAAAACATTGATTTGCAGTTTGATACCTGTTGGTCATTGTTCAGTAGTGACAAGCCCCCGGCCCCCAGGACACTCACATAGGCCAGAATAAGCCATTGGTATAGCTTAGCTGCAGAGGTATAGGGGAGGTCAAAGGTCATTGAAAAATCAGAAAAATAATACTTTAAAAATCTTCTTCTCAAAAACTGCCAGGTCAATTTCCTTGAAATTTAGTATATAGCATCTAGATAGTATGGCCTATAAAGTTTGCGAAAAGATTTTGGATCGGTCAAATTTTATGGAAATGGGACAGTAAAAAACATTTTCATTTCAAAATTGTAGCCAGGTCACATGACTAATTAAAAATTCAAGACTAACATGCACTACCTCTCATTGACCTTAAACATTGTACCAAGTTTCAAAAAATTTCATTGAGCAGTTTCAGAGATTAGGACCGACAAAAAAACGGCAGAAGAAGAAGAAGAAGAATTAAAGCTGCAAGCAGCGTTGGCGGGGCCCAAGCGGTGAACATGGTTGAAAAATCTTGCAATAATGTTATGTGCAAAAGTCGAGCTTGAAAAAGTAGGATTTTGAACATCATCTAATAGTTACTGGACGTTTCACTTGGAATTTAATATTTTACGAAAATCCAATATGGCGGCCAAACTACGAGACCGATCAAAACCTATTTCACAAACTTGAAACATCACTTTAAAGATGGTATATGCAAAATTTCAGTCAATTCGATGTTTGTTCGGGAGAAGAAGATTTTTAAAGATTAAATCACGATTTTCAAAAAATCCAATATGGCGGCCAAACCATGTGACCGATCAAAAAGCCTTTCGCAAACTTGAAAGAGATCACACTAAAGATGTTACATGTCAAATTTCAATCGAATCTGTGTATTGGTTCTGGAGTAGAAGATTTTTAAAGAGTAAATCACGATTTTCGCAAAAATCCAATATGGCGGCCAAACCATGTGACCGATCCAAACGCCTTTCGCAAACTCAAAAGAGATTACACTTAAGATGTTACATGTCAAATTTCAGTCGAATCGGTGTGTTGGTTCTGGAGAAGAAGATTTTCAACAATTAAATCAGATTTTTCGCAAAATCCAATATGGCGGCCAGACCAAGTGACCGATCAAAACGCATTTCGCAAACTTGGAAGAGATCACACTTAAGATGTTATATGTCAAATTTCAGTCGAATCGGTGTGTTGGTTCTGGAGAAGAAGATTTTTAAAGATTAAATCACGATTTTCGCAAAAATCCAATATGGCGGCCAGACCACGTGACCGATTAAAACGCCTTTCGCAAACTTGAAAGAGATCACACTTAAGATGCTACATGTCAAATTTCAGTTGAATCGGTGTGTTTGTTCTGGAGAAGAAGATTTTTGAAGATTAAATCACGATTTTTGCAAAATCCAATATGGCGGCCAAACCACACAACCGATCAAAACGCCTTTCGCAAACTTGAAAGAGATCACACTTAAGATGTTACATGTGAAATTTCAGTCAAATCGGTGTTTTGGTTCTGGAGAAGAAGATTTTTAAAGAATAAATCACGATTTTTGCAAAATCCAATATGGCGGCCAAGGTCACGTGACCGCATGCGATTTTATTAGCAAATTCTAAAGACCTTAGGCCATGCTTGCTATACAAAAAATTTCAAATCTACTAGACCCCTGGGTCTTCTGAGAAGCCATTTTAGGTTTTTGGAAAATCCAATATGGCCGCCAGGTCACGTGACCAATCGAAATTTGTATACCCAGGTGCACGAGATCTCATAGGTACCTATTAGCCCTGCAAGTTTCAGAAGTTTGCGGTAAGCGGTGGTTGAGTTCTAGGTCGACAAAAAAAGAGCGGAAGGAGAAGAAGAAGAAGAAGTAGAAGAAAGTTGAATTCCTACGAAACCAATAGGGGCCCAGCCGGTCGGCTTGGGCCCCTAATTAAAGCTGCAAGCAGCGTTGGCGGGGCCCAAGCGGTTAACATGGTTGAAAAATCTTGCACTAATGATATTATGTGCAAAATTCGAGCTTGAAAAAGTAGGATTTTGAACATCATCTAATAGTTACTGTACGTTTCACTTGGAATTTAATATTTTACGGAAAATCCAATATGGCGGCCAAACCACGTGACTGATCCAAACACCTTTCCCTTTCGCAAACTTGAAAGAGATCACACTTAAGATGTTACACATAAAATTTCAGCTCAATAGGTGTGTTTGTTGTGGAGAAGAAAATTTTTATAGATTAAATCATGATTTTTCGTTTACGTAGTCTCCAGTCCCGGTGGTTCAACATTTCCTCTGTTATATTGTATTGTCACTATTGCGCCTAGAGCTCTGTTCAGAGATTAGGCGCACTACAAATGTACTTTATTATTATTATTATTTTCCTAAAATCCAATATGGCGGCCAAAGCAGTGACCGATCAAAATGCCTTTCGCAAACTTGAAAGAGATCACACTTAAGATGTTATACATAAAATTTCAGCTCAATCGGTGTGTTGGTTGTGGAGAAGAAAATTTTTAAAGATTAAATCATGATTTTCCTAAAATCCAAAATGGCGGCCAAACCACGTGACCGATCAAGACGCCTTTCGCAAACTTGAAAGAGATCACACTTAAGATGTTATACATAAAATTTCAGCTCAATCGGTGTGTTGGTTGTGGAGAAGAAGATTTTTAAAGATTAAATCATGATTTTCCTAAAATCCAAAATGGTGGCCAAACCACATGACCGATCAAGACGCCTTTCGCAAACTTGAAAGAGATCACACTTAAGATGTTATACATAAAATTTCAGCTCAATCGGTGTGTTGGTTGTGGAGAAGAAAATTTTTAAAGATTAAATCATGATTTTCCTAAAATCCAAAATGGCGGCCAAACCACGTGACCGATCAAGACGCCTTTCGAAAACTTGAA